>NW_016823619.1:132732-195177 GCF_001698545.2 Rhinopithecus bieti
AGGCATTTTATGCATATATTTAAAGAAAACAACATTTCAAAATAGCAATGAGTGCGTTTTGAAAACAAGATGTTTTGAGACGTCAACCTCCTAGTAAAGCATAGTAGTTGGCATTGAGATAATTTAAAAACAAAGACACTTGCACAGACAAATATGGATGACTCTAAGTTGAAATGTATGAACCACCAGTAGTTATTTTTTCAAGGACAGTATTTGGAAGAGCATCAGACCCTAGTGAGAAGTCCTTATTCACGGTAAAAGAAGGTAGGTCTGTCGCAACAATGGGGAAGAAACAAGTGCATCTTAGTAGAGCCCTCACCATCTACCCATGCATACTGGAAGCAGAGTTTATCCCACAGGACAAATTCATGAACTGGGAAGATTCTTTAAGATAAGATTTTGCCGCATTGCTTATGTTAGCAAATGTAAGATATAGCTATAAAATCAATGCCCTTATTTTAAAATTGAGAAATACTAAAATTATTTTCCCAGGTTATTTCACTTTATTTCAAGAAAAATATGAATTCTTTACTCAAAGCAGAGCAATGGAAGTCAATTTTTGTTTTGAAAATAAATCCCCAACACAACTCAGCTTTGATTATTAGTTCTCATGCTGGCTCATATGCCGATCAATCTGAAGTTTTGAAATCCAAAACAGGAGCTCAATGAGGAGACAGAGTTGATATCCCACCAATGGCTTGACATGATTACATGAGACCATGTGCTTAGAAACCAAATGTGTGTTTCAGCAAACATTTCTGCTTGAAGGATTGGCTGACAAACATGTCGGGATGTTTAGACTTTCGTTCCCCAAGCTTCAAAGTTGTAATTCAAAGAATAGAAAAAGCCTCAAGGCTTCATTATTACTATTATTAGTTGTGTCCATTAAAAGTAGCATTCTGAAAAAATGCTGTTCCTAGGCACAGGTGTTTACAAACAGTGCAGTCCCCCTAGAGGTTCATCTGATTTTCACTCTCTAGGTTCTAGTCTGGAAGACCTATTACTTTCAATCAACCTATTTGTAAAGATCTAATATTTTATTATTTACAGAATAATGCCATCAGGCACGTATTTCATAGTTGATGTTCAATATAGTGTATATATTGTATGTTCATGACTGGATTCTATTTTTTACAAAACTGAGCTAAAATTCCTTAGATTGAGTGTTTGTAAGAAAGACTCATTACCACATGAACGAGAATCTAACTTTTTTGAAAATGGCTAAATAGTGCCATTATGTTTAGATGAAAGGAAACAAGATACTTCTGTGAAGAATATCCAGGTCATCTCTATTTTTGTTTAAAATCTCTTTCACATATTTTGTCAGTTACATACTATACATCTATTATAATATTTGGAAACTTTTCCTTGGGTTGTTTTGGAGTTAAAAGTAGAACAATAATTCAGGTAATTCAGGTAAATGTTTGTTTCACAGTTATATAACGTAGCCATGTCCTGTTCACATATTCTATAAGAAAAGTGCCTACATATATTTTAATGTATGAAAATAGGCTCCAATTAAATGAAAGAACAGCACTAGCCTGACAAAGCTTGCCTTTGTACCTGGATTCTACTAAAAAGGAAAATCAATCAAGTGATCACTATTGAGTGATATTTTCTGATTTTATATTGCAAATATGTCTATACATATTTAGATCTAATGTGAACAGAAATTCAGGAAGGAGCCAGTTGCTTTGCTTTTCTTTTTACTGAGACAGAGTCTTGCTCTGTCACCCAGGCTAGAGTGCAGTGGCATGATCTTGGCTCACTGCCAACCGCCACCACCTGGGTTCAAGCAATTCTCCTGCCTCAGCCTCTCGAGTAGCTGCGATTGCAGGTGTCTGCCACCAGGTCCAGCTAATTTTCTTTTCTTTTCTTTTTTTTTTTTTGTATTTATAGTAGAAACAGCATTTCGCCATCTTGGCCAGGCTGTTCTCGAACTCCTGACGTCAGGTGGTCTGCCCACCTTGGCCTCCCAAAGTGCTGGAATTAGAGGAGGGAGCCACTGCACCCTGCTCAGTTGCTTTTCATTCTGACACAGTGCAGAGCAGGTTCAGGGTGAGCTGTCACTGAGACGGAGCATTGGTGGGGCAGGATTCCATGTGTTTCACTCTCAGCTGCCAAGTGGCCAGCTGCACGGAGCCGCCGCGTGTCCTCTGTCGGTGCGGTGGGATGCACGCTGGCATTCTAGCAAGTCTGGTACAACGTTAGCGTATCATCTGCAACAGGGCTTTCTCAGGTACTGAGACCACTTTTAAAACCCTGACGAATCTGCCACATGTAACTATATGTCTCCCTAATATGTTTCCATTCACACACTTTAGGAAGTGATATACCTACTTCAACCTTGCTCAGTCATTTCTGAAATTCCCATTTGGAATTGTCTTCAGAAATATGCCCAAACAAACCCAGATATCTAGTCTTACGTTTTCTGACCTTTTCCACTTGTGACTCCTCATACCTTAACCTTGTCATTCCTCCAGTTAACTATCCTTGTCTCCAAATGGCTTTAGAGTATGAAAAAAGAAACAAAGCTGGAAGGTCACTCCCATCATTAAGAGTGCATTTTATTTATTTATTTATTTATTTATTTATTTTTTTATTTTTTTGAGACGGAGTCTCGCTCTGTCGCCCGGGCTGGAGTGCAGTGGCCGGATCTCAGCTCACTGCAAGCTCTGCCTCCCGGGTTCACGCTATTCTCCTGCCTCAGCCTCCGGAGTAGCTGGGACTACAGGCGCCCGCCACCTCGCCCGGCTAGTTTTTTTGTATTTTTTAGTAGAGACGGGGTTTCACCATGTTAGCCAGGATGGTCTCGATCTCCTGACCTCGTGATCTGCCCATCTCGGCCTCCCAAAGTGCTGGGATTACAGGCTTGAGCCACCGCGCCTGGCCAAGAGTGCATTTGAAAAGGCCATTTCAAAAGAGTAGTGCCCAAACGTGGTGAGCACTAAGAGAGATGGCGCCTCTGAGTGACACCGCGGAAAAACCAGGCTCACATGTCCAAGCACATTTGCAACAGAGTCAGTTACTTTTCCTCCACCAGGTGTCCCGGTGTCCATGACGACAGCCTGTCCTGAATGTCATCTTTGGGGTGAGGCTTGAGGCTTCCTTGTCTTTTGTCCTCCCCACAATCAGATCCCATTACTGTTTTCAGGTCATTCCTTGTCTGACCTTATTCCCCATCCCCCTATGCTGATGGCGGCTGGCCTCCAGCAGTCCTGCGGTCTGGTCCCCTCCATCCACCACCCTCAGCCTTGGCCATCTCTACCTTGTCCACTGGAACAGCTTCCTCTTCCTCCGTGAGAATTCCACCAACCCTTCCTCAGACCCGTCAGAGGCTGGCTCCCTTTCATCCGATCAACCGAGGACACACAGGGGTGCCTCCAGACCTCCCTTGCATCCCTTCCCCACACCGGAAGCCCCTGGTCAGCGTCTGCAAGGACACCCTCACCCTCTCCTGCGCATTCTCTCCCCATCAAGGAACCCTGGCTGGTTCAGCTGTGGGCTTGGGGTCTTCCATTGTTTGAAGCCGAATGCTGAGTTCCTCACCTTCAGAACATGTGAGTTCTACGGACCACTCATCGTCTCACGCATGTGCGCACACACCGTCTCTCACACTCGCAAGCTTTCGCATACATGGAGAAAGGCGAGTACTTTCTAGTTAGCAGGACAGCCGTGGCTCCATCCTGTCAAGCTACTTTTCCATATTTGATTTCCTTTCACTCCCAGAAAAACCGTGGAATTCATGCATTGTTTCTTTTTTTCCCAGTTTTACAGATGAGAAAACCAAAGTGTGGAGAGGTAAATGAAGTACCCCAAGCCGGTCAGTGCCAGAATCTCAAAAACACACAGGCTCCTGTGCGAACCCACACACGGAGTGCATGTTTCACAGGGAAGAGCCCTGTTCTTAGCTACAGACTCAGGCAGGCTCGGAGTCACTCCTCTCTGCAGCCTGAGCTCCCTGGGTCTGTGCCAGAGCCTCCAAGCCTCCCCCCAATAATAATATTAATAATAGTTATTATTCTTTGAATAGTAATTCACTAATAGTATCAGTCTTTGAAAAAGATAATGGCCTTTCTTCTCTATTTTCCATAGAATGTGCTCGCAGGTGTCGTGTGAGCACTGCTGTTTCCGTGCTTCTACCACACACTCTCTAAGAGGCTGGGAGATGTCTGCTCCAGCAGCTCCAGATGCCCCTTCCAGGGGCGTCTCCTCCCCTCACTCAGCGCTGCCCCAAGACCCTTCCTACCCAAAGTTCTAGGGCCACAGCTGTGCAGACTTTATTCTATACTCTGACCCACTCACAAACCACTGTGGTTCTAGGTATCAAAGCTTCTCTTAACTGAAGTGGGCTGTGTGTTTATAAGAAAGCCTGGTCGGTGCTGGTGTAACTGACAGCGGGCTGTGCGTTTCCGAGAAAGCCTGGTTGGTGCTGGTGTAAGTGACGTGGGCTGTGCGTTTATAAGAGAGCCCGGTCAGTGGGTCAGTGCGGTGTAACTGATGTGGGCTGTGTGTTTATAGGAAAGCCTGGTACAGGTGCTGGTGTAACTGACGTGGGTTGTGCGTGTATAGGAAAGCCCGGTCGGTGCTGGTGTAAGTGATGCGGGCTGTGCGTTTATAATAGAGCCCGGTCGGTGTGGTGTAACTGATGTTGTGGGCTGTGCATCTGTGAGAAAGCCTGGTCAGTTCTGGTGTAACTGGTGTAACTGACATGGGCTGTGCGTTTATAAGAGAGCCCAGTTGGTGCCCGTGTAACTGACGTGGGCTGTGAGGTTTGTGAGAAAGCCTGGTCAGTGCTGGTGTAACTGACATGGGCTGTGCGGTTTGTGAGAAAGCCTGGTCAGTGATGGTAAGCATGGGTGTCTCCTCTCAGAGAAGCAAGCTGAGGTGTGGGCGACTCTCACAGCCCCGTGGGGAGCACAGGGCTGCCTGCCCACGCCCACTGGCTGGCTCAGTGTCCTCCACACATGCTCCTGTCCACCGGCGGGCATGCTGTGGCTTTGGGGCCGATGCTCACCATCAGGTTTCCAGCATATGGTTGGATAATAATCTCTGGCAACACAAAGAGGCAGGCGGCAGCGCAGCTCACTGTTTCATCTGTTGATCAGTCTACGGGTCTAGGGTTTTAAAAATGGATTTTTGCTAAATGAATACCACAACGTACGCCACCAGAAAAGCACGTGTGTGCCATTCTGCTGTTCCACGCTGCTGAATCCGCTCCTCTCTCCTCTGGTCGTCCGTCCCTCAGAAGGAGCTGAGGTCAGAAGGTGTCTCCAGGAAACACTAGGGGACCTTCATACCTGAGGGGCCAAAACAGCTGTTTTCAAGCTGCTGCTGTTGAGACCGGTCTCAGGAAGGGGCTGTGATAGGGCTCTTCGTGGAAAGCCTTCAATGAAGATGAAGGGGAGAGAAGGAAGTATCGAAAGCTTGGAAAAATAGAGAAATAAGAAAAGCTCCTAAACTGAGCCTGTGGCAAAGTGAGTGTACGGAAACGGAACGGGCTCATTCTTGAAATGTCAGTGTGGCCGGCAGCTTCCGAGACGGCCCAGGGACTCCGGCCTCCTGGAATTCTCTCCCCTGAGCGCCGCTGGACCTGGTGACTCCACTCTGATGCCTGGAGGATAGCAAAGGCAACAGAGGTGGCTTCTGAGGCTGCACACTGGGGTCCCCCGACTGACTTTCTAGCTCTGAGGGATGTCTGCTGCCACGTGGTGGGCGGCTGATGGGGAAACCCGGTGGACAGGGCCCATGGACAGGGGCCAACAGCACAGACGGCCTGGGCCTGCCACTGCTGAGCTGAGAGGACACCCTCATCACAGCCTATGGGGACCCAGCTGGAACCCCCAGCTGGTCCACACCAGGACCCCAGGCCCACAGAAACTGTGAGATAAAACACGGTTGTTTTAAGCTAAGTTTCAGGATGACTCGCTGTGCAGCGGAGGGTAACTACTGGAGCAAGGAATGATCTTAAAGCAACATCAAGCTGTCCAGGAGAGAACCGGATGGGAACACCCAATGTGGGCCTTCCACAAAAGAGCTTCTTCCCAGCCAGGCAGAGTCACCTGCAGGAGGTGAAAGGCGAATTCCAGGCCACCCTGGCAGGTTCCTGCAGCCCCAACCCCCGCCTCGGTGCGCTCCTCTCACTCCCCACGGCCCCCCGTCCTCTGCCTCTGCTCCGGATTTGAGATTCAGAGACTCTGACAGGTCCGGAGGCCCAGAGAACGACATTTGCCCGACTCTGGTTCTCCGGGGCTGTGGTGAGAGCGGCCTCTCCCCTGCCCGCCACTTTTTCTTGCCCTGTCATATTTATGTAGTTGAGTGCAGCAAACACTGTGAATGACGGTCACTGCGGGGCTCAGGCCCTCTGAAGCCCTCACTCGCCCAAAACCGATGGCCTTTGTTTTCCCAGCTGCAGCTCCTGGTGCCGTCCTCCACGGGGTGAGGTGCCGCCAGGGATCCCTTTCCTTACATTGTCTGACGCTGTGGTTTGGAAGACTCCTGTTTCTACTCACACGATTGGGTGCCCAGTATACACTGCCGTGGTTTAGAGGAAGCAGCCCCAGCTCGGCCACTAACTGTGTGACAGAGGCAGGTGGCTTCACTGTCCCATACCTCAGTTTCTCTCCTTGAAAATGGAAATCAAATGTACTTGACTCATGGGCTTACTGAACGGATCCCAGGAGCTCTTGGCCATAAGGCGCTCAGGTCAGGGTGTGGCGTCCGCACCCTTAGGGGCCCTGATACTTGTTATGACCACCTTGACTCTAGGAGCTGCAACCTTGGTTTTCATGGAAGCCAATGGAAATTCTGTTTTCTGACAAATGTGAAAGGTATCCTTTAAGATAATAGGATTAAGTAACACAAATATGAAGAGGAAAAATGGTCCCCAATGAAGGGTGCAAGAGATCATGTGTGTGTGCTTGGGCGCGGAGGGCCTGAAGGTCCCACCCTCCGCCGGGCCCGCCCTGCCCCGTGCTGCTCCCGCTCTCCTGGGCACACACCCTACCACCTCCTGGCTCCCCAGACTCGCTTCTGGGAACACGTGGAGGGACGGGAGGTGCCCCTCAGGTGTTCTCTTTCTTTCCTTCTCAGCACCTGCTGAGGAAGCCCCAGGACAGAACAGGAACCACCAGAGTCAAAAGCAGAATCAGGGGCATCTGTATTCACTGTGGTTTCCGGCGGCCGTTCTACTGCTCTCGTAACCTGCATAGCAGACTTTTAACTTAGAATTGACATATACTACATATTTAAAGCAGTCTTCATAAATCCCAGAGTGTGTGTCTGTAACTAAGGACAACTTTTTCACAATTAAAAAACCCTCATGAAATTCTATGACTGTTATCAAACGTCTAACTCTGTGCTCGAGCACTAGCCTCCATGCTCGCAGGAAGGCTCTTTGTGAAACTGACAATAATCCTGTGAGGTGAACACCATTAAAACCTGCATTTGGCCAGGCGCGGTGGCTCACGCCTGTCATGCCAGCACTCTGGGAGGCCCAGGGGGGCAGATCACGAGGTCAGCAGTTAGAGACCAGTCTGGCCAATATGGTGAAACCCCATCTCTATTTAAAAATACAAAAAGTTAGCTGGGCATGGTGGCACACACCTGTAGTCCCAGCTACTCAGGAGGCTGAGGCAGAAGAATTGCTTGAACCTGGGAGGCGGAGATTACAGTGAGCCGAGATCGCACCACTGCACAAAACAAAACAAAACCCTCCATTTTCCGGACAGGCAAATGAAGCCCAGAGTGACAAGGTAACCTGCTTAAGGTCACACAGCAGGAGGTGAGGCAGGGTATCAATTGAGTGAATCTGACGTCAGTGCCTTCTGGATCAACATGGACCACATCCCCCCAGAATGCCAGGAATGGAGTGAATTTGACCCCAGTGCCTTCCTGATCAATGTGGACCACATCCCTCCAGAATGCTTGGAGTTGAGTGAATCTGACCCCAGTGCCTTCCAGATCAACACGGACCACATCCCCCAGAATGCTGGGAATTGAGCCAATCTGACCCAGGTGCCTTCCGGATAAATGCGGACCACATCCTACCAGAATGCTGGGAACTGAGTAAATCTGACCTCAGTGCCTTCCAGATCAATGTGGACCACATCCCTCCAGAATGCCAGGAACTGAGTGAATGTGACCCCAGCGCCTTGCAGATCAACATGGACCACATACCTCCAGAATGCCAGGAACTGAGTGGATCTGTCCNGTCTCCTCTCAGAGAAGCAAGCTGAGGTGTGGGCGACTCTCACAGCCCCGTGGGGAGCACAGGGCTGCCTGCCCACGCCCACTGGCTGGCTCAGTGTCCTCCACACATGCTCCTGTCCACCGGCGGGCATGCTGTGGCTTTGGGGCCGATGCTCACCATCAGGTCTCCAGCATATGGTTGGATAATAATCTCTGGCAACACAAAGAGGCAGGCGGCAGCGCAGCTCACTGTTTCATCTGTTGATCAGTCTACGGGTCTAGGGTTTTAAAATGGATTTTGCTAAATGAATACCACAACGTACGCCACCAGAAAAGCACGTGTGTGCCATTCTGCTGTTCCACGCTGCCGAATCCGCTCCTCTCTCCTCTGGTCGTCCGTCCCTCAGAAGGAGCTGAGGTCAGAAGGTGTCTCCAGGAAACACTAGGGGACCTTCATACCTGAGGGGCCAAAACAGCTGTTTTCAAGCTGCTGCTGTTGAGACCGGTCTCAGGAAGGGGCTGTGATAGGGCTCTTCGTGGAAAGCCTTCAATGAAGATGAAGGGGAGAGAAGGAAGTATCGAAAGCTTGGAAAATAGAGAAATAAGAAAAGCTCCTAAACTGAGCCTGTGGCAAAGTGAGTGTACGGAAACGGAACGGGCTCATTCTTGAAATGTCAGTGTGGCCGGCAGCTTCCGAGACGGCCCAGGGACTCCGGCCTCCTGGAATTCTCTCCCCTGAGCGCCGCTGGACCTGGTGACTCCACTCTGATGCCTGGAGGATAGCAAAGGCAACAGAGGTGGCTTCTGAGGCTGCACACTGGGGTCCCCGACTGACTTTCTAGCTCTGAGGGATGTCTGCTGCCACGTGGTGGGCGGCTGATGGGGAAACCCGGTGGACAGGGCCCATGGACAGGGGCCAACAGCACAGACGGCCTGGGCCTGCCACTGCTGAGCTGAGAGGACACCCTCATCACAGCCTATGGGGACCCAGCTGGAACCCCAGCTGGTCCACACCAGGACCCCAGGCCCACAGAAACTGTGAGATAAAACACGGTTGTTTTAAGCTAAGTTTCAGGATGACTCGCTGTGCAGCGGAGGGTAACTACTGGAGCAAGGAATGATCTTAAAGCAACATCAAGCTGTCCAGGAGAGAACCGGATGGGAACACCCAATGTGGGCCTTCCACAAAAGAGCTTCTTCCCAGCCAGGCAGAGTCACCTGCAGGAGGTGAAAGGCGAATTCCAGGCCACCCTGGCAGGTTCCTGCAGCCCCAACCCCGCCTCGGTGCGCTCCTCTCACTCCCCACGGCCCCCCGTCCTCTGCCTCTGCTCCGGATTTGAGATTCAGAGACTCTGACAGGTCCGGAGGCCCAGAGAACGACATTTGCCCGACTCTGGTTCTCCGGGGCTGTGGTGAGAGCGGCCTCTCCCCTGCCCGCCACTTTTCTTGCCCTGTCATATTTATGTAGTTGAGTGCAGCAAACACTGTGAATGACGGTCACTGCGGGGCTCAGGCCCTCTGAAGCCCTCACTCGCCCAAAACCGATGGCCTTTGTTTTCCCAGCTGCAGCTCCTGGTGCCGTCCTCCACGGGGTGAGGTGCCGCCAGGGATCCCTTTCCTTACATTGTCTGACGCTGTGGTTTGGAAGACTCCTGTTTCTACTCACACGATTGGGTGCCCAGTATACACTGCCGTGGTTTAGAGGAAGCAGCCCCAGCTCGGCCACTAACTGTGTGACAGAGGCAGGTGGCTTCACTGTCCCATACCTCAGTTTCTCTCCTTGAAAATGGAAATCAAATGTACTTGACTCATGGGCTTACTGAACGGATCCCAGGAGCTCTTGGCCATAAGGCGCTCAGGTCAGGGTGTGGCGTCCGCACCCTTAGGGGCCCTGATACTTGTTATGACCACCTTGACTCTAGGAGCTGCAACCTTGGTTTTCATGGAAGCCAATGGAAATTCTGTTTTCTGACAAATGTGAAAGGTATCCTTTAAGATAATAGGATTAAGTAACACAAATATGAAGAGGAAAATGGTCCCCAATGAAGGGTGCAAGAGATCATGTGTGTGTGCTTGGGCGCGGAGGGCCTGAAGGTCCCACCCTCCGCCGGGCCCGCCCTGCCCCGTGCTGCTCCCGCTCTCCTGGGCACACACCCTACCACCTCCTGGCTCCCCAGACTCGCTTCTGGGAACACGTGGAGGGACGGGAGGTGCCCCTCAGGTGTTCTCTTTCTTTCCTTCTCAGCACCTGCTGAGGAAGCCCCAGGACAGAACAGGAACCACCAGAGTCAAAAGCAGAATCAGGGGCATCTGTATTCACTGTGGTTTCCGGCGGCCGTTCTACTGCTCTCGTAACCTGCATAGCAGACTTTTAACTTAGAATTGACATATACTACATATTTAAAGCAGTCTTCATAAATCCCAGAGTGTGTGTCTGTAACTAAGGACAACTTTTCACAATTAAAAAACCCTCATGAAATTCTATGACTGTTATCAAACGTCTAACTCTGTGCTCGAGCACTAGCCTCCATGCTCGCAGGAAGGCTCTTTGTGAAACTGACAATAATCCTGTGAGGTGAACACCATTAAAACCTGCATTTGGCCAGGCGCGGTGGCTCACGCCTGTCATGCCAGCACTCTGGGAGGCCCAGGGGGGCAGATCACGAGGTCAGCAGTTAGAGACCAGTCTGGCCAATATGGTGAAACCCCATCTCTATTTAAAATACAAAAATTAGCTGGGCATGGTGGCACACACCTGTAGTCCCAGCTACTCAGGAGGCTGAGGCAGAAGAATTGCTTGAACCTGGGAGGCGGAGATTACAGTGAGCCGAGATCGCACCACTGCACAAAACAAAACAAAACCCTCCATTTTCCGGACAGGCAAATGAAGCCCAGAGTGACAAGGTAACCTGCTTAAGGTCACACAGCAGGAGGTGAGGCAGGGTATCAATTGAGTGAATCTGACGTCAGTGCCTTCTGGATCAACATGGACCACATCCCCCCAGAATGCCAGGAATGGAGTGAATTTGACCCCAGTGCCTTCCTGATCAATGTGGACCACATCCCTCCAGAATGCTTGGAGTTGAGTGAATCTGACCCCAGTGCCTTCCAGATCAACACGGACCACATCCCCAGAATGCTGGGAATTGAGCCAATCTGACCCAGGTGCCTTCCGGATAAATGCGGACCACATCCTACCAGAATGCTGGGAACTGAGTAAATCTGACCTCAGTGCCTTCCAGATCAATGTGGACCACATCCCTCCAGAATGCCAGGAACTGAGTGAATGTGACCCCAGCGCCTTGCAGATCAACATGGACCACATACCTCCAGAATGCCAGGAACTGAGTGGATCTGTCCCGAGTACCTTCCAGATAAATGTGGACCACATCCCTCCAGAATGCCGGGAATTCAGTAAATCTGACCCCAGTGTTTTGCAGATCAACGTGGACTACATCCCTCTGGAATGACGGGAAATAAGCAAATCTGACGCTAGCACCTTCTGGATCAATGTGCACTACACCCCTCCACAATGCCGGGAACTGACCAAATCTGACCCACTGCCTTTGGGATTGGTGTGAACCCCATTCCTCCAGATGGCGAGAAGTGAGCGAATCTGACCCACTGCCTTTGGGATTAGTGTGAACCCCATTCCTCCAGATGGCGAGAAGTGAGCGAATCTGACCCACTGCCTTTGGGATTAGTGTGAACCCCATTCCTCCAGATGATGGGAACTGAGCGAATCTGACCCAGTGCCTTCTGTATCAACATGCACTACATCTCTCCACAGTGTGGGAACTGAGAGAATCTGACCTCAGTGCCTTCCAGATCCAAGTGGGCCACATCCCTTCAGAATGTTAGGAACTGAGCAAATCTCACACCACTGCTTTCCGGATCAACAAGGACCACATCTCTAGAATGCCAGCAAATGAGCGAATCTGACCCCATTACCTTCCAGATCAATGTGGACCACATCCCTCCAGAATGCTGGGAACTGAGTGAATCTGACTCAGGTGGCTTCCAGATCAACGTGGACCACATCCTTCCAGAATGCCAGAAACTGAGTGAATGTGACCCCAGCGCCTTCCAGATTAATGTGGACCACATCCCTCCAGAATGCCAGGAACTGAGTGAATCTGACCCCGGTACCTTCCAGATTAATGTGGACCACATCCCTCCAGAATGCCAGGAACTGAGCAAATCTGACTCTAGTGCCTTCCGGGTCAACATGGACCACATCCCTCCAGAATGTGGGAACTGAGTGAATCAGCATACACACACCACACACATACACACACACAACTACATTCACTTAGACACGTACCTTGCACACACATACACAGAAACACACACACCACACATACACACAGACACATACCCAGCATACTGACACACACACAACACGCACAACCACATTCACACACACATAGGCATATAGTAAACACCCACTCATGCAAATATCACACATGCATGGGCCCCCCTGCCCCCACCCCCACACGCAGGGACAGAGTCTACACTATATTGGCTTCCCATGAATTGAAGTCATAAGCTCAGTTAACATATGTGCCTGCTAAGTACCCTTCAGAGATGATGACAGTGCTAACCCACTGTAGTTTAAAAGCTTTAGGGAAGACTTGATCACTCTCGGCAGGTATTACAGGCAGAGGCAGATTTCTTTTTCTTTCCTTTTCTTTTTTTTTGAGATGGAGTCTCGCTGTGTCGCCCAGGCTGGAGTGCAGTGACATGATCTCAGCTCACTGCAAGCTCTGCCTCCCAGGTTCAAGCGATTCTCCTGCCTCAGCCTCCCATAATCCCAGTTTGGATTACAGGTGTGCACCACCACGCCCAGCTAATTTTTGCATTTTTAGTAGAGACAGGGTTTCACCATGTTAGCCAGGATGGTCTCGATCTCTTGACCTCGTGATCTGCTGGCCTCAGCCTCCCAAAGTGCTGGGATTACAGGCGAGAGCCACTGCGCCCAGCCAGAGAAAGATTTCTTATGCTGCTTTTAAAACAAAAGTAGCCACAAGAGTTAACATTTCTAGTTTTCACTCTCCAAAATAAAGTCCTTGCGGATTTTATGATCCGATTTCAGCAAATGTCACTGCAAAGTGGAGATGCTACCATCCCTTAGCAGTGTGCCTCCACCCTGGGCCGCTGGGGCCGGATGCTGGCTGCTCTGCAAGGAAGGGTCCCTGCAAGCAGGACAGTGACCTTCCAGGGCCGAGGCTGGAGAAAGGAGCTTTGCCTCAGATGGGCACCCTGTTTTTAGCTCTGATTCTGCCCCATGCCGTGTGCCTCTGAGGGTCGCCTTCCCTTCTGAAGCTCAGGCACATCCTCTCCTCCGTCACCAGTTCTCTGCTGCCAGTTCCCTCCTGCTTCCGTTCCCTGCCTTCCAGGCAGGGTGCCACCCTGCATACCCTTACGATTCTCTCTCTGCTTGTGCAACTGTCACCATCTGCCCACGACCCTTCGGCCAGGTCCTGCAGCGCTCAGAGCTGGCCAGAGAGACTCGTTCCTTCCACAGGGTCTGTCCAGACAGTCCTAAAGGTTGGGCAGTGGTGTGAGTGGCTCTCGGCCAGTCAGGAGTACCTGCAGGCGGTAGAAGGTACTCTTGGGTTGGACGGAGGGGCTGCCCCAGGGCTCTCGGTGAGACCGAGAAGGTTCATGAGCTCCGTGTTCCTGTCTGAGACGACCACAACCAGGGCAGGCCTCATGTGTGCCCCGACTTTCGTAAAACCACACACACACAGTCACAAGCGGCTCCCTGCTTTATACACTCTAAAGCGATTCAGCGTTCCACATGAAAACGTAGCCATGAAGGCACCACGTGATTGATAATGCTCTCCGTGGACTTACGGGTCCATAAACCGAAGAATGGCTGTCATCACCCACACATCCATCATTTCTTTATCCCTTACATCAAACATGATATGGTCATAGTCACAATTCAGTAACAAACCATGCAGGGCTCCATGAAAGTTACCAGTGAGAGCTGAACGTGCTCTCCTAGCTACTCTTCTCTGCTAGAGCCTGCACCCCACCGACTTTGAAAAGAGACAACTGTCACCTGGGAACCGACACTCCTGCCAGGGAGGGGAAGCCACCTGGGGCTGGAGGCTATAGTCTGGGCCCTCAGGCGGCAGAGGAGCGAGCCGGGAGAGACAACTGTGGCTTCTGCCTCCCGCAGTGGGAGTGAGGTCCCTGGTCGGAGGGCCTGGGTCAGGGGCTGTGCTGCCCACGGCTGGGTGGGATTTTAATTCAGGCTCTCACAGGTGGTCACAAAGGGTGGCCCTGCCGACTCCCATCAGGGGAGATGGAGGCCATACGTGCCACAGATCAACACGATGCCCTTCCATGCATAGCTCCGGACAAAATCTCCTCCTGGGCATAGTGTCTGAAATGAGCTGCTTACTTGTATTTCCAGGACAATGATAAGGAAGATTTTGACCTCTGACAATTCTTTCAGCCCCGCTCCTCCTGCAGGTAGCTGAGAGCCTAAGTGAGGTGTGTGAGACAGAATGAGAGGCTGGAAGACTACAGGCAGTGGACGTTTACCACTGGGTTACTCAGACATCTAAGGCACGAAGTGAGTGACACAGAGGCCGGGGACCCTCCCTCCCTCCCAAGTGGGCACCCCTCTGAGAAATTCCCTGCGAGCTGCCAGCTCTGTCTTCTGTGGGGCCTTCGACCTCACTCCACGTGGTGCAGCCACATGGCCCGCAGGAATGGGGGTCCTGCTGCGTGGGAAGGAGCTTAGGGTTTAACACGCCTGCTCCAGGATCTGCGCCACACACCCGCCTTCAGATTCATCCTGGTGTGCTGGGCTTCTGAAGTCTCAGAGGACTCAGCCAGGCCCATCCACGGATGGCTGGGACAGGGATTTACACATACAAGTTGGATATTCTGGGAAGCCAGAATTCAAGGATGGACAATGAAAGCCCCGAGACAGAATCCTCATCAGTGAGCAGACAAGGCTCTGGCAGGGGTGTTTTGGGAGAGCAGTGGTTCCTTACAACCTGAGCCTGAAGGAGTTTCCCTTGTTTAGTCCTCAGCTGGGGGCAAACCGTGGATGCTGGAGAGGGGAGCGTGAGGCATACAGAGGCCCAGGTGGCTCTGCGGGGGTCGGACACATGGGGGTGTTCCCACCACCCACAGAAGGGTGCTCGCCTGAGATACAGGGTTGGCCGTGAGGCCAGAGGACGCAGGGACTGACCGTGACACAGTTTCGGGAAGCATCCACACAAGGGGAACCCACAGGGCACTTGGGTTATAGGAACCTAACAAAGAGCTAAAATCTGAGCTCTCTCCCTCCTGCGTCCATTCGATCCCCTTGGACGCTGCTTTTTAGAACGCCCAGAATAAAGAGAATCCTCATTTCTCAGCACATGGACTTTCAACGTGGGAAGACAGCCACTGCGTGCTCATTAAAACTCACTCTTGGCCAGGTGCGGTGGCTCACGTCTGTAATCCCAGCACTTTGGGAGGCTAAGGCAGGAGGATTACTTGGGCCCAGAGTTTCAGACCAGTTGGCCAACACAGTGAGACCCCATCTCTACAAAAAATAAAAAAATCACCCAGGTTGCCTAACCCCCCGTGGCACAGGATGTTTCCCAGAGCAGAGAGTGATGTGGCCGCAGGGTCCCGCTGCAGAAGAGCCCTCTGCAGTGAGGGCCACAGGCCTGGGACCCCACGCTGCTCAGCACCACACACAGCTCCCAGAGGTCCCCTGGGGGGTTTTCCCGAGGAACTTTAGGGTCCCTTTCAGCCCTGCCATCTGTAGGCCCACCGTGGACTGGTGCCCATTGCCTGCCACCTGCCCACAGGTGCCCTTGCGCCTGGCCCTCAGCCCGCCCATGTGCAGGAGGGGTTCCGGGACAGCCAGGTTACAGGCGAGAGCCCCATATGCTGGAGGTGTGGTTCGTGCACTTGCACACCAGTCCTGTCTCTGCTCGCTGCAACCCTGGGGAATCCTGGAGATTTCATTTGTGCACCTGCACACCGGTCCTGTCTCTACCCGCTGCAGCCCTGGGGAGTCCTGGCCCTTCACCACATGGGAGGCTGTCCTGGGACCTGAGGACTCCACCCATACTCCAGGCCCTCCTTCCCTTCCTCAGGCCCACCTGACCCCGGCAGACCTCCTGCTTTCTTCTTTGTTTGTCTTCTGGTATTGCAGACAGCTGTCTAATGGCAGGGCCTAGGCTTGAGGGCAAGCCCTGGGGGTGGCCATGCTGGTTGCATCCCTGGGACCCTGGTCTCCCTCATGGGGATGCAGCAGTTCCACCAGGTTCACCTCAGGGGGCATATGTGTCTCTCCCATGGCCGTCATTTTCTACTGACTTTTCTGTTTCAGCATTAATTTAGAGCATACATTCCTTTTAAGAGGTGTCTAAATCCTTCATGGGCCACAACAGGGTAGAAATCAGGGGCTGTAACCTCCAGTGTCTCAGGGGCTATGCAGGCCACGTAAGCAGAGGGAGGGGCTGCGTGGTGGAAGGGGGGCCAGGTGGCTGGGGGCACCATGAGTGGAGGGAGGGGCTGCGTGGTGGAAGGGGGGCTAGACCAGTCCTACCCCAAGGGGACAGCATATAGGCACTGCTGGCCAGGAATGTGGGACTGGGGTTGCTCAGATCTTTGATTAAAAAAATAGAAATCAGGCATTTGTATTATTTATGTAAAATTTCTCAATTTTGAAAACACTCACTGGGCTCTTAGAGCTCGAACTATGTCCCCTCAAGAAGATATGCTGAGTCTTAACCCCAGGACCTCAGCATGTTATGTAACTTGGAAAAAGGACCTTCACAGATGTAATCAAGTGACCACAAAGTTGCTGGGGTAGGCCATTAATCCAGTAGGACTGGTGTCCTGATCAAAAAGGAAAATTTGAGGCTGGGCAGGATGGCTCACACCTGTAATCCCAGCACTTTGGGAGGCTGAGGTGGGCAGATCACCTGAGGTCAGGAGTTCAAGACCAGCCTGGCCAATGTAGTGAAACCCCGTCTCTACTTAAAATGTAAAAATTAGCCAGGCGTGGTGGCGTGCACCTGTAGTCCCAGCTACTTGGGAGGCTAAGGCAGGATAATTGCTTGAACCAAGGAGGTGGAGGTTGTGGCTACCCGAGATTGTGCCATTGCACTCCAGCCTGGGCTACGATAGCGAAATTCCATCTCAAAAAAAAAAAAAAAAAAGAAATTCACACACAGACAGACGTGCACAGGGAGCGGGTTGCACGCAGAGGCAGGGACTGGGGTGGGGCAGCCACAAGCCAAGGGACACCGGGAGCTGTCAGGCGCTGGCAGAGGCTGGAGGAGGAGGGAGCGCAGCTTCAGACTTGCTCTCAGACTTCTGGCTCCCAGCACTGTGGGAGAATAAACGCCTGTTGTTTGAAGGCCCCTGGTTCATGGTACTTGGTGAGGGTGGCCTCGGGCAGCTCACACATGGGCCACACAGAACGTGGCTGTGGGTGGGATTGTTCCGGGGGAGCCGTGCGCATCCCCTGCTATAAGCAACACAGTGGACTCACACAGCTCTAAAACCTCTGAGGTCGTTTCCATCCGACGGCCGCACTGGGGCAGGGCTCTTCTGGTGTCAGCAGGAGGCCTTACTCACACCCTCATCTCCATCCACCCCTTCTCCTCCTCCTAGCACCGCACCATCCGAAAGTTTACTCAACCCAATGACGCGTCTTTAGTTCCATTATTGACAACATCGTGGAACATAACAGAATTGAGGAATAACCCCACAGCACGTTCCTAGAGAACCCCTTTGCACTTACTCTAGTTTCTCCTCATTAAATAATTATTTAATTAATAGCCTGTAAGAATAGTGTAGTAGGTAGAAATTTATCTAATGGCATGATCGTTCCAAGTCTCTATCTTTTCTTTTGGATATTTTGTAAAAAAAAAATTTAAAAAAAATTCATTAAAATCTATCCTCGTGATGTCAACAGCATTTCCTCCATCTCTCGGCAAGAAATGTCATCAGCAAAGACAGGGCGTGACGCCCAGCTCCCTCCCCGTCTACTGATACGGCCTAGGATCTCACTAGGGACCGAGGCAAGCACACTGGTCTGCGGTTCCCAGAATCTACCTTTGACCCTTTCTGAATGTTTACCCAACACTCTTATTCCGGCATCTTTCCCAACTCTGCCAATCCCTCAGACATTCCCGATAGCCGTGGCCAAATCCAGCTTTGCTACGGACACGGAGCCACAGAACTGGTCTGGACACGGAGCCACAGAACTGGTGAGAGCCCCACGTAGCAGCTCTCGTGGGCTGTGCCCTCCAGCCCTCACATGGCACACACCTGCTGCTCTCTGCAGAGCACGCCTCACTCCCCTTCACGAAGGAGCGGAAATACAATGGCAGCCGCAAAGCTCTGGCTACCAAGATGCATCATCTGCTCCAAGCTGCCAATTTAGTGATCATGTCTTAAAAGAATCATATAAATGATAAAGCTCCACATTTTGAGGCATGTGAAGCCACGAAGGCATCGTCTTCCATATCTTATTCTTGATGACCACATGACGACGGCATTCTTAGGTGAGCTCCCTGTGCCTCATGGCATCACCTCTGCAGAGGCGTTTCACAGGTCATGTTAGAAGGCTATGAAACATTAAAACACATAAAAAACGATGTTTAAACCTGTGTGCATCATTGAGTTTGACGGACACGGTGTACGGATGCCAGATTAGTTCGTTTTACTATCAGTATAGTACAGTCTGTTAAACTGCGCATCTTTGATGAGTTACTGCCTGCAGCGTGGCATCTGACCCAGGCCAGGACAGTCTGAGTGGTCTTCCTTTCGCCCTGTGCAGGGCTGAGCTTGTGACCTCAGTCTTCCCTGGCAGCTCTGCTTGGCAGAACTGAGGGATGTGTCCCTTTTATCCAGGGCGAGCTACTGTAGGACTAACAATGGAGGCTTAAGACCTGTAGAAAAACCTATGAGTTTAGGTATTGTGATTCCTGATTTTTATTGAGTAAAATGCTCACCCTAGTTTCTTCAACAGAAAATCAATATTCCAAACCCTCCAGAAACCCGGTATTTGCAGGAATCCCAGCACTCACTAACAGAGGTGGCACAAAAGCCCCTGAAGCCAGGGATCCCCGGGGAACGGTGCCCAGTCCCACGTGCTTCTCCTGAATGGATTCCAGGTCTCCCGCTTTCTGAAGCCAGCTCCCCGGGGAACGGCACTGAGCTCGAGGCGCTTCTCCTGATCAGATTCCAGGTCTCCTCCTTTCTGAGGCCAGTTCCCCAGGGCACGGCTCCAAGCCCAAGGCACTTCTCCTGAATGTATTCTGGGTCTCCTTCTTTCCGAGGCCAGCTCACCGGGGAATGGCATGGAGCTCAACGCACTTCTCCCGAGCGTACTGTAGGTCTCCCACTTTCCAAGGCCAGCTCCCCAGGGAACGGTTCTGAGCCTGATGTGCTTCTCCTGCTTTCTGAGCATTTGAATCTGGTGGCTTCTGTGTCACCTTCATTCTGAATGAGTGAAATGTGTGCTTAAAATGACCGTGAGAAAAGCCCCCGCTGCAGAACGGGAGACAAGTGCCGTCAGGTGGGGAGGGCTGGAGGCGGGAGTCCAGGCCATGGGCCCAAGAGGAGGGTCATGGTGGGAATGAATGAGGCCCAGGGAATGTTGGGAGACAGGCTGGCAGCTGCGGGAAACCCCTTAGCACCCCCCAGCCCAGATGCAAGGACACTGGGGTGCCACTCCTGCTGCTGCCGTAAAGGAAGAAGAGGAAAACAGAATGAGGCAAAGTGATAGGGGATGAAGGGCCCGGGGAGGCTGCTGTGTGCTCACCGAGGAGGGGAGGCCCCTCGGTTCTGCTTGGTGCTGGCCATTCTTCTGGGTCGTTGTTTTCTAAGTGCTGTTGACTGCTGGCTGGACCTCAGTGAATGACCCTTCCGCTAAAGCTGCCAGCCGCTGCGCTGGTGTAAGCTGATCACAGCATCCCAAATCTAAACCACTCCAGAAACAGGCTGGTCCCTGCTGCCACAGAAAGTTGATCTGTGACTTTGGGCAAATCCACCTGGAGCCAGAACTGCCAAGAGAAAACGGCGGTCTCTGCTGTCCTAGCAGAGCATCATGGAGGCTCTACACAGCCCGATGTTTTGGGGGAGCACGTACCTCTTCAGCAACGCCTGCTAAGATGGAGACAGACTCCCGTGCTGAGGGTGCAGGGCTGCACTCTGAAAAGACACCCAGGGCAGCACTCCAGGCAGGCTTGGTGCTCCGGGGAGACATGGATGGCAAGGAGCAGGGCACTGGGCAGCCTGGGGGTGCAGCTGCACCAGCTCTGGGGTTCCACTCTCTGATCTAAGGTGTTTTCCACCCTAACCCCATGTGAGACAGCCACTGCCCCCACACTAGGATGGGAACCAACAACTTTGAGAAGCCCACGTGGGATATGGGATGGCCTGTGAAACACCGGCTCCCGGGCCATCCCTTTGGTTCAGCCACAGGCGGGGGGTGGGAGGTGGTGGCAGGACCCTGTGGGCATCGCCTTGGCCTGAAAAAGGGGGCTGTGAGGAAATCTCACACCTGAGTCCTCATGCTGAGAAGTCGCAGTTGTTGGGTGGACCATGGCCACAGGGACTCTGCAGGAACCCTGCTGCTACCTCTCACTGCACGGGGACTCACAGACATGAAAATGGCCATTCACAGCATCACCACAATCGATCCACGAGGCTTTGAGGAAGTGCATCTCTAAAAGCACATTCGGTGGGTCCAAAAAACATCACTTATTCACAGTCCTGAACTCAGTGCATGGAGGCAAGAAGCATGTCGGTGACCACGTGAGAGAACAGGTGCTCATCTGGGGCAACAGCCTGATGGTGCCGTGGGAGCCAGGGGTGGGCACCTGCAGACATCACCTTGGATGCTCAGCACCTGCATGGGACACGCATCGCCGCAAGGTCACAGGTGGGCACCTGCAGACATCACCTCGGATGCTCAGCACCTGCACGCGACACGCATCGCCGCAAGGTCACAGGTGGGCACTGGGGTGCTGCAGGGTCAGCCGACTTAGTCGAGGCTGAGCTTGCAGTGAGTGTCTGAGCCTGCACTTGCCACGGAAGCCAGCGCCCTCCCTAGTCTGCAACGTTGCTCAACTGAGCTACAGAGAAAGAGCTTGTGCCGACCCCCTCGGAGGTCACCAACTCCTTCATGGAAATCACTCCCTCGCGTCTCCTCATGCGGACACAGCTCCACGCCTCATCTCAGGCCAGGCAGCGGCTGGCCCGGCCTCTTCACCAGGTATGAGCACTGGCTGCTCCTTGCTGCAGGACCGCTGGCTGGGGTGGCCGGGCACGCAGCAGCCACGTCCCGACCCGCGGGGCCAGCACCTGCGCCCCACCCTCCGTTACACCTGTTCTGAAGCCTTCAAGAGCAAAGACTGACGTTTGCCATGGCCAAAGCAACCGGGCTCTTTACCGCGGAAGGGGATTCAGTGCTACCCCGCGTACCTTTCAGATGTTTATATGAAGCCATTTTTTGGTATTTCTCTAAGTGACTGAAAAACGCGCAGTCATTTCATTTATTTCTACGCGGGTGGGCAGGCGGCCAGGGCCCTGGGCCACGTTCCCCAGAAAGCCACGTTTCCACTCCGGGGCGGGGGGCACACTTCATTTTTCTGTGAGTGGTGAGGTCTCTCTTTTAACCTGTTATAAATTACCTTTTGTAATCTCTCCCAAACCATTATACAGAGGAGGGAGGGACGACAAAGAATAAATACATCTGTAATAAATGTGGAATTTGGGAAAGATGATAAGATCAGAACAATTTGAATGAACGTGGCAAATGAATTTAGAGTTTTTGAACTATCAGCTAATTCTGAAAATAATGACTTGTAGAAGGAGAGGCTATTTTTAAAACAATTCATGTTCTTTGCTTTCATGCAAAGGAAATAAAACAAAGCACTCATAAGCGCACTCTTCAAGCAC
Source organism: Rhinopithecus bieti (assembly GCF_001698545.2). Taxonomy (NCBI): domain Eukaryota; kingdom Metazoa; phylum Chordata; class Mammalia; order Primates; family Cercopithecidae; genus Rhinopithecus; species Rhinopithecus bieti. Next base: position 154,867 of record NW_016823619.1, read on the forward strand.
AGACTTTCCTGGAGCTCACAGGAAGGGGCCAGCACAGGCCAGGCTGGAGACACAGTCTGACTCTACCGTGGCTTCACAGGGCGTGTCTGGAGGGCGCCTTCCTCTTCCCAACCCTGCAGCCCCGGGCCTGGCTCCAGGTCTGCCCCACGGCCCCGAGGTGAGTCTCAGCAGGTCCAGGCGTCCGTCTGTCCGTCCATCCGAGGTGACACTGCAGCCTCTCTCCGTGGCCCCAGGGTGAGTCCTGGCACGTCCAGGCGTCCGAGGTGACACCGCAGCCTCTCTCTGTGGCCCCAGGTTGAGTCCCGGCATGTCCAGGCATCCGTGGTGACACTGCAGCCTCTCTCTGTGGCCCCAGGATGAGTCTCAGCAGGTCCAGGCGTCCGTCTGAGGTGACACCGCAGCCTCTCTTGTTTTCTTAGCTGCTGCAATCGGTCATTCCAATGTCCGACCTCTGGGGCCCTCAGACCCCCAATCCCACCTTGTCGCTCTGGCTTCTCTGCCTCCTGCAGGTGGCAGCGCTACTGTGGCCTGCCATGCCCCACCCCTGCCTCCATCCCCACACATTGCCCTGTTTCTTGGGTGGCCATTCTCTGGACCTCTCCCTCCTGCAGGTGTCTCTGGCCCTGGGGGCTCCAGGAGGGGGTCTCCCCAGGAGCGTGTTCCCCAGTGCATGACCCCTATCCTCCAACACCTGCTCAGGTCTGCAGCCAAACCCACACCTCCCATTCCTGCCTCACCTGAGCAGGAAGCCCCATGAGAGGGTCCCTTTAAAATTCGTCCAGGCTGGCCCTGGGCCCTGTGTGGCCGCAGGTGGTCACTGACGCCCCCCCCGAGCTTCCAGGCCCCTCGTGCCAGGATTTCTGGTCATGCCTGACTCAAGTCTCCCTTCTCCACCCATTAAAGGGGGAGCAGAGATCTTGCTTCCCAAGGGACTCTGAGGCCTTCTCTCCAGGTCTGAGAAGTGGGAAGTCCCCCATTGGGAGTGGAAGGCCAAGGCCACAGCACTGCCGTCGTGTGCTCCGGAGAAAGGCCACCTGCCGCTCCTCTGTGTGCCCGTGAGTCTGTCAGGACAGCCTGGCTCTGGCCACACCCTTTGCACATCCCGGCCTCCTGGGAACGCAGAGAACTTTGTGCCTGCTCTTCGGTTCTCAGCATCTGGGAGCTCCGGCCACCATGAAGGCAGAAAGAATAATAGCCAGCGGTAGTGGAAGGCATGAGTGTCCCCCAGAGAGCAGGGCCAGGCCATCAGCAGGGCCCCTCCAAGAGGAGCTCTGTATGCTGGGGGAGTGGGCTCGGCCCACAGGACGAGGCTGAAAGAGCTCCCCAGACCGCTCTCTGAAGACAGCCTCTGCAATCTCCTGCCTTCTCCCGCAGTTCCCTGGGTACTCCCTCCATTCCTCAAAGGTCTGATTAGTTTACAGTCTAAGTGGACCCAGAGATGTTACGTATGTTACCAGGAAGCTAGCACGTTCGTTAATTTCTGTCTAGTCATCAAATATTTATTGAGTCCTTAAGTCTGAGGCATTATAATAGTTACTGCTGTGGGGTCACACAGATAAATAAGACCTGGTTCCTATTTCTCAGACTCTCATCACGCACTGGTAAGACAGCCACCAATAGAAACGACTCCAATCAACTGGAAAATAGAGATACAATTCCTTTGGATTTAGAGGAAAGAATAATACTTTTGGCTGGGGTGTCAGATATTCATTTATAGGAACAATTTCTTCTCAGCTGCATGGCACCACCAGGGACCAGGCCTTGGGGCCAGTCCAGACATCTGCAGTGTTTGCGAGAGACGCCATTGACCCTTCTTGGCTTATCATGGAACTGAATTTCCTTAGGTTTGTTGGTAGCTACCCTCCTCCCATCTGACATCAGCCCCAGATGTGAGGAGCAAATGCTCTCTCTCCTGCAGAAGCAGGCAGTGCCTCCAGGTTGCACTATGGGATGAACTGTGTCCCCACCAGAAAAAGACGCGTTGATGTCCTACCTCCTGGCATCTTAGAATGTGGCCGCATTTGGAAATAGGGTGGCTGCAGACCTAATTAGTTAAGATGCAGTCATGCTGGTGTAGGGCGGGCCTGGTCCGAGACAACCATGTCCCTGTAAGAAGATGTCTCGTGGAGACACCCACAGTTCCCTGTCACACCTCAGGCGATGACGGAGTGGAGATCAGGGTGGTGCAGCTGCAAGCCGCTGCCAGCGACGCCAGAGGCCAGAAGACGCTAGAAGGTTCTGATGCAGGTTTCAGAGGGAGTGTGTGCTACTGACACCTTCATTTTGGGTATCTGGCCTCCAGAATTGTGGGCAGAACCTTTCCGTTGCGTTAAAGCAACTCCATTGGTGGCACCTGGTTACAGAGGCCCTGGGAAACTCACACAGATGGGAAAAAAATCATCTCTCCTGGGCACACCTCTTCGTTGACTAATTCTGAGATTCCTGTACTGGAGGCAGCTGAAAATCCACAGGAATGGTCACCCAAAATTCTCAAGCTGAATCATGCTGAAATTCCTAAATACAATGACTTACTCAGGGATCTAAAATTCGGGCCTTTTATTCTGCCTTTGAAGAAGTTTCCCTGCTTGAAAAGCCTGTAGAAGAAACGGGAAGGGTGAACGCCGCACCCAAGAGGAGGGAAATGCTGTTGGCTGTTTTCTCAGAACATCGGCGCAGCTTTGGCCAAGCAAAGTAAGTTGTAATGTGTAAATTTTACTGGCAGACCTCAATTTGCCCCTCAACTGACTTTTAAGTGGTGAACATGTATTTTAGAGAACGCTGGTGGGAGGGAGTGCCAGGGGCTCACACAGGGTGACCTACAGGTGCCCGGACGCCATCCCTGCCCAGCTCTGCCCTGGCTTTCTCATGACCTGGTGTCTCCATGTGGCTGAGGTCTGGGCCCCATCCTGGGTGGCAGCCTTCCCTCCCCAGGGCCATGCCACAGACAAGCAGGCAAGTGCGAAGAAGCGAAGGGGGCCCAGTGACCTGCGAACAGCAGGTGGGGACTCAACTCTGCTTTCTGACGCCAGCTTCCCCCTGAACCCCATCCCGCTGAAAAAGAAAGAGGGTGCCATGACTCGAACCCGTGACTGTAGCTGAGTTTTCTGGGTCATTCTGGGTCTGTCCTTTTCAAGCTGTGCATTTTAGATTCTTCTTGCTGTCGTCAGTGGGCGTGCGGTCAGCCGTAAGTGGGGCCTGCCACGCACTGTGGCTCTCCCCGGGGGCATGGTGGGTCCTACTTCCAGTGACCGCGGGACCTGCTTTGGGCACTGAATGTGGACAGAGGTGACATGGAATCCTCTGGCTTTAAGAGCCAGAATGTGACTTCCTCTCTCCCCTTTGCTGCAGAGGCCTGGCCTCCCCAGGCAGACGCCACACGGACCCTGGCCCAGAGGAAGGGAAAGAGGGCTGTGTGGCTCTCACGGGGGGCTGCTTGTCACTGCAGCTGCTACTGCTCTCAGCACAGACAGATGGAGAGATGCTTTCTTGCCCCCAAAGCACACGTGGGCCTCTGACCACCCCAAATGCCGGAGGTTGCTGGACTTTGGATGGTAGGCTTCTCTGGAAAGCAGCAGTGGCCTGCCCAGCCTGTGAGATGGCGTGACCCTCCTCTCCAGACACCCCCAGCCATCTCCTGAGAGCCTGCTTGTGCCCCACCGGGGGAGTCTCCACGGAGCCGTGTGGGGCTGTGCCCCCCGTGGAGGGGGAGGTCGGTGGAACCGCAGCCGTGGGGCTGTCCATGTCCACGCCATGCCCTGCTCAGTGTCTGCCATTGTAGGATTCAGACCTTGCCCTGTGTGGTGACCCAGGAGGCTGGTGGTGCCCAGCACAGGGTGATGGGTGCTTCCACGTGGCAGGCCTGGGTGCGGCTCATCTTGTAAAACGCACGTCAGGCGCTGGGGAGCCGTCGCTGATCCGAGGCCGCGCTGTGCCTCCGCTGCACGCGTGTCATTCATGTTTTTCTCTTAATTTTCTTTTGTTGCTGCCTGTTGTGATGACGAGTTAGGTTTCCGTACGAGTCTCAGAAACCGCCCTCTCACCACGGAAATATGTAGGGATGCTCTGGGTAGAGGCGAGCCCGGGGCGGTGCGGCGCAGGTGGCTGACGGCGTTCCCCGGCTCCTGCTCTGTGTTTGGGAGCACGTGCAGCCCACGGGGCGAGGCCTTGTCTCACACCCGGGTCAAGGGCAAGTCCCGGCTGCACAGCTGGGTGGTCCATTGCCGACCTTGCCTCCCCGAGAAGGAGGCCTGAGCCAAGGACACTGCAGCCCCGGCGGCACCGCCCCATGGGTGCGCGCGGGGACCTAGGGAGTCCTGTGAATCATGTGGTTTCCATGAGCTCCCTCTGCCCACCCCAGGAGCAGGTGTCCTCGTCTCCATCCAGTGCTTTCTGGGGAGAAACGCCTTCAAGGATAACAGCAAATGGTGAACGTGCCTCACTCTTTACAACAGAAATTACAAAAGATGGAGAAACGGGCAGAATCCCACCCATTCCTGTTGCGGAGCCGAGACCCTCATTTCCAGTCCTTCTGGGACAGTGGAGCCTGGGCAGGGGACCCCACGTGACTGGCTCTGGCTCCCCTAAAACATGGGAAGCAGAAATGCTTCTTAAGTGTGACAAGGTGAAAGCCCCTCGCCAGTGGAGGAAAGTCTCATTACTTCTGACAGAGGCCCCACGGTGGGGAGGTGTGGGGGCTCGGGGAGGCGTCAGGACAGCGGGACGGATGCAGGTCCACAGAGGTGACTGTCACGGCCGCTCAGGATGGAGCCATGGTGTGTGTGCTGCGGCCTATTTTAGGTACAGATATAAAACAGAAGACTTTGGGGCAAGAGGAAGTCTTAGAAATGTAAACGAATAGAAAAAAAACATCTCTTCCCCGGCACAGATAATTCCTGCTAAGAACGCACGACGGACACGGTGTGGGCCCAATAGCGTTGATCTGGGTGCTGCGTCCACAGGGGAAATTTGCTTCTTTAGAAATGTCAGGGGGGCCTCTCCCGCAGGGTGTGTCCCTCGTTGGAAAGGCTCCCGTCCACATCCCTTCACGTGCCACATTTTCGTCATGAGCAATGTTGTAATGAACAGCCACGCACTTCATTCTTTGCACATCTCAAAAAATTGTGTCCTTAGGATGAAGCGTCAGGGGATGAGTGTCCATGCCGAAGCATCTCCACACGTCGAGAGCTTTAGATGTGCGCAGCCGTGTTGCCTCCCGACCGTCAGCTGAGCCCAGCGTCCCACCAGCAGGATCCAGAGTGCCGCTGTCTGTGTTCCCACCAATGCCCAGCATCAGCATCCACTGAGTTGCGGCTCCCTGTTCTCAGTGTTCCTGTTGCACCCTCTACACGGGGTGCGCCCGAGCTTGCTACATGGGAGGAAGGTGGCCGATGGCAAGGGTGTGTGTCTCGACACTGTGGCTGCAGAACGGTTTCCTCAGATGTTTGTGGAGAGGCTGAGAGGATCTGCCTGCCCCGTAGAGCCAGATTTCTGTCCAGGCCTCCTCCTGCGCTCCTGTTCCCACCCCAGGGGCCTGGACTCCCGCTGGAGGATGGCGGCTTCACAGACACTTCCATTGGATTCATCGCGTTACAGAGCATTCTAAACCTCCTTCCTTCTAGAGGCTCACAGGTTAAGGGATATGTGTCTTCAAGTGAGAACACTTTATTTAACAGACTTTTCCCAAAGACTGCGCGCCGTGTACAGCCTGACATGCGGTGCTCAGGGCGCAAAAGTGCTTCAGACTCGCCCCCTGCCCTCTGGAGCAGCCACCGACCAAGAAACGTTGTCTGTATCTGGCAGCATTTGGTCCCTGTCATGAGGTCGCAGCGAGCCCCTGACCCCCATCCTCACATGTCTGTGACCTCAGCTCCCCATGCTCTGGTCCTCCCCACCTGCGAGGAGGCTTGTGGCACCCACTTCGTGGCTGGCAGGAGGATGGGTGAGACCACGTGTGCCATGTGCCTCATCTGCTGCCTGGCATATTTTGGGTGCTCACAAATGCTGACTACAGCCTGGCTTTGGGAAGGGAGTGACCTGTCAGGGAGGGGGTGGAAGACGTGGTCTCTGAGGGGGGTCCTGATGCCAGGTCAGACGGAGACAGGGCCAGGGGCAGGGCGGGGGTGCAGGGGCTCTCGAGGCAGAACCTGAGACCCGGCACCCGCGCTGGTGCAGTACAGAAAGGTGCGTGGCTCCTGTGGGTGGTGCAGACGAGCAGTGAATGAAGATGAAGCTGGAGTGGCAACTTGGCCCAGATCCTGGGGGCTTTGCGTTCACACTGAAATGTGTGGACATGACGCCAGAAGCAACTCCTGCGTGGCCAGAGCGTGGGCCTGGGCAGCTCCATTCCTCGGCAGGGCGCTGCCTAGTGCAGCATCCAGGTGCAGCTGGTGGGGACAGGGGTGAGGAGGGAAGGAGGCATCAGTGCCAGCCGCCCCACACCTGGGAGAGCAGCCTGGAGAGGAGCAGAGGGCAGCAGGGCGCGGGTCTATCTTCCAGAGAGGCAAGGGAGAAGGCGGTGCAGCGAGGGCTCTGCTCCCATGGGTTCAACGTGGGGGCACGTGTGGTGGTGGGGCCAGGCTGTGTCACCTGTGGTCGCCCCGTCCCTGGCACCTGGTAGGCCACTGAATCAACAGCCAATAGCCAGCAGGGCAGGGCGATGCGTTTCGCATCCCTGGCTCGACTGCAGAGAGTTTTCGTTATCACTTCTTGGGAACCCAGACTCTCACCAGTGCAGATGGTCTCCTAGCTATTTTTAATGAGGGAAGATTTGTTGGAAGCACAAAATTGAATTAAGCCACATTCAGAAATCCTCTTTCCAAGAGGAACTCACACAGTCAAGCTGAGAAAGCCAGCGTCTGAGGACAGCAGAGTTGCTCCATGGTGAACACAGAATGCGGGGCCCTGACGGACTGTCCCCTCGCCCTGGCGCCTCTCCCGGCCTCTGCCCCTATGCTCTGGTGCCAGAACGTCCATGGGGACAGCTCTGGTCTGGCCTGGTCTGAGCTGCAGGCTCTCCTGTCACAGCACTGGCTGAATGCCTCCCCTGGTGTCCCCTGGCCTGTCCCCGGCTGGCCACCTGTCCCCCACTGAGCTCATGGCTTCTCCCTGAACCAGTTCCTACTCCAGTCCCAAACCAACTTGACACTGTGTCTCTTTGCCCTGTGCCCCTCTCCCCGCACCAGCGAGTCACCACACCTGCCGGCTGTGTTCCCAAGCACTTTCTCCCTCCTCTCCTTTCTCTACCACAGCCCAGGCCTTCCTCACCTCATGCTTCTCACCCATGCACTGGTCCATCCTTGTCCCTGGAGACACCGTCCTCCCACCCAAGTGACCCGCCAGCCACTGTGGAAGGTCCATGCACTGCAGATGTTAAACGTGAGGCCTTTTCCTACTCAGGGATGTACAGTCAAATTGGTGCTCAGATGGAGTCTGATGAAAGGCAAGCTCGGGAGGGAACACGGACTCTGAGCAAGTGTGAGAGACTGTAAGCTAGCAATGAAGCCATGCCCCAAAGCGAATCCACCGCCATCCAACTCTTGCTCATACACAGCACGCCAGAAAGACTTCCATGCTGCATACAACGCTCAGGACAGAACGTCTGGGAATGAATCTATCTGAATTTGCTTTTAATTTATGTGGATTTAGGCTACCCCCACCTGAGACATGTTGATTTACATAGAATTTAGGCTACCCCCGTCTGAAGCTTGCTGGTGTACGTGGAATTTAGGCTACCCCAGTCTGAATCGCGCTGGTGTACGTGGAATTCAGGCTACTCCAGTCTGAACCATGCCGGTTTACGTGACATTTAGGCTACCCCCACCTGAAACACATTTATTTGCAGACGCTTGCTTACAAATAGCAGCCTGAAACTGTTCATTTTCTCCGGTAATTCACAAATAAAACAGGAATTATGAAAATAAAACTTCTATAATCAAACAGGTAAGAATATTAGCCAGCAGGTAACTGAAAGCTTCGTTTGTCTGTTATTGGAGCCAATTTCCTGGTTAAATTTACTTTACATTTTAATATGTATTCAGTTCTCAGACTAAACACGCTATGGGGGTTCCTCAGTGTATGATGGGGTTGGTTACATCCCAGCGAACCCGGAGCAAGTCAAAATGTCCTAGGTTGGAGACATACTGGATCCACGTAACCTGCTGAGCGTCACAGCTCAGCCCAGCCTGCCTTACGTGTGCTCAGAACACTCATGTGAGCCTGCAGCTGGGCAAAACCGTCTCTCACAAAGCCCGCTGATGATAAAGTACTGAATGTATCAGGCCGTGTATTGACTACTGCCCTGAAAATGAATAACAGAGTGGCTGGGTGGGCACTCACAGTCCAGTTTCACACCACTGTAAAGTCAGAAATCCTAAGTCCAACCATCCTGAGGCAGGGGCCATCTGTGTGTTATTGTTGAGTCTACTTTTCATGAACCATGCTTCTTCTTACATATTTAAATAAAAAAGCATGCATTACATGTTAAATGAGACAGAGTCAATATCTAGCTTGAACTATTATCAATATTTTAAAGATAATATTAAATACATTTTATCATCTTAAAAATGTACTGATCTGAAATAAAATTCTCGTGTACTTAAAATAACCTGCTTTCTTCCCATACTAAGCAAAAATAAGCTGACTTGTAAAAAACCTGTGGGGGAAAGGATGGTCTCAACGGGTGGTTCTGGGAAAACTGGATATCCATACACAGAGGAGTGCGGGCAGACCCTCACTTCCCGGGAAAACTGGATATCCACATGCAGAAGACAGCCAGACCCTCACCTCCCACCAGAGCACGCACTGATTCACGGTGAATAGCAGAGTGGCTGCACATACACTTGGCCAGAACATACATGAACTCAGAGCTAAATGTCAGACCTAAAACTATAAAACACAGGGAAAGACCTTCATGACATTGGATTTGGCCATGATTTCCTGGATAGAACACCAAAAACACAGGCATGAAAGAAAAAAATAGATAAATTGGGTTTGATCATATACTCAAAAACTTTGTGCATCAAAGCGTACCATCCAGAGAGTGAAAAGACAACCCATATAAAGGGGGGAAAGATTTGTGAATCAAATTCCAGTGGGGGATTAATATCCAGAACATGTAAGAAACTTCCACAACTCAACAACAATAATGATGGAAAACCATCTCGTTCAGAAGGGACAAAGGACTGGAACACACATTTCTCCAAAGAAGACACACAAATGACCCCAGGCATAGGCAGAAGCACTTGGCATCACCAAAATCATCGGGGAAGCATGATTCCTGGGTGCAATTCCACCTCACGCCATGCACATGACTCTTACCAAAACCAAAACAAAACAAAACAAAAACAGAAAATAACAGGTGCTGGAGAGAAGGCGGAGATGGGAACACTGTGCCACTGCAGCAGCTACGGAGAATGGGGTGGCAGTTCCTCAGAGCTGGAAATAGAACTCCCATGGGAGCCGGCAGCCCCATGTCTGAATGTCCACGGAGAATAACTGAAAGCAGGGTCTTGAAGAGGTATTTGCACACCATGTTCACAGCAGCTTTATGACAGCAGCCAAAGGGTGGATGCAATGCCAGCGTCCGTGGACGGATGGACGGATGAGCAAAATGTGGTCCATCCACACGATGGATGTCACCAGCCCTAAGAGGAGGGGGTGCAGACATATGGCAGAACATGGGAGCCCTGAGGACAGTGCCCAGTGAAATCAGTCAGTCACCAAAGGACACAAATAGCGCAACACAGGGAGCCCTGGGGACACTGCCCAGTGAAGGAAGCCATCACCAGAGGACACAGACCGTGTGTTTCCACTCGTATGAGGTCCCTGGAGTCATCAAACTCAGAGACAGAGGGTGGAGTGGGGGGCTGGGGTGGGGGAAGGAACAGGGGTCAGTGTTTACTGGGGACAGAGTTCCAGTTTGGGAATGACAGAAGGTTCTGGAAATGGGTGGTGGGGTTGCTCACACAACATTGTGAACGTACTTAATGCTACTGAGGTATACACCTAAAAATGGTTAGGACGATACATTTTATGTTATGTGTTGTTTATGTAACTATGAGATTCTGTATTACTGAGAAAAAGGCTTGAGAGAACCAGAAATGTCACGTAAAAGTGGGAGGCATGAGCTGTGAGCAGTGGTTGAACCCAGGGCCATCCCCGACCAGCTCTGCTGCTGGCCCTGCCTGAAGCTGCAGTAGCCCCTGCCCTCGGACCCCTGAGTCTGTGGGGCCTGCACTGCTGCGTCTCTGGCTGCCCTGTGCCCAGGAGCCCACATTCTGTCCTTCCACACTCAGAGCCTCCTCCCATCTGAGCACCCTCCCCCCTGCTATGGAGTGTCTGTGGGCCTCCCAGCTCCCACCCTGCAGACGTCTGTGGCCCTGCCTCTCCCGTCTACATCTGGAGGCACACAGGGGCTCCTGAGGACCATCTGGTGCCCGGTGGGTGCCCAGCGAGGGTCTGGCAAGGAGGTCAGCTCAGTTGGGCAGACACGTGCATCCTGGAGGCCTGCGGTGTCCGGGTCCCACAAGGCCAGGAAAACACAGATGGGGCCAACTTTATGCCGCGCGGTCTCCTCACTGTGGTTCCTACAATCGTGTTTTGTGCGGCCTCCTGACAGGCCCCCCTCAGCCTCATGCGGCCGGCAGCAAGGGCTGCTGCTGCGCCCCCAGCCTCCCTGCCTAGGGGAAGAAGGCTCGTGAAGATCTTTCTGAGAAAGGACAAGCCCACGGCATCTGCGTCGGTGCCTCCTGCCTCCAACAGGGCTCCTGGCGCCCATGGTGGTTGGGGGCTGGGGGTGGCGAGGGGCTGGGCCACACTTGTCTGCATCCCGGGGCCCTTGGTTCAGTGGACAAAACAGCTTTAAAGTTCAAGGATAACTCAAATTGGATTTTAGAAATACAAAGTCTTAAAACATTTGTACCAGACTAAGGGATTACACTCTTATCTTATCCACAGAAAGGCTTTTGAAGAGGTGGGGAAAGGTAGCTCAGATTTTAAATTGGAGCCTCAAAACCCGCCTGTCTGCGGCTCCTTCCTCTGCCTGGCTGCTATTATCAAAAGGTAAAATGTCTTAGACTATTGAAAAAAGGATTTGCATAAATTGCTTTCACCTGCTTCTTATATGAGGTTAATGAAATTGGAACAAAAAGGAATGAATTCCCAATCCCAGACCAGAACCTCAAATCCCCCAGAAGAGACTTCCGGGAGCCCCACTGAGCCCAGGCATGGAGAACTCTTTCTCTGGGTCCAGGAGCAGCACCACCTTAATCAGGCTCTTCTCATAAATGTCCCAAGGAAACCAGGAAACAGCCTGGCGGGAGACCGCGCTGACCCGGGGCCTGGGGCGTTTCGGCACGCGTGATCCAGTCACACAGAGGTCGGTGGTTATCTGGACACAGACAATGGGAATCTGGGCTGATACCAGGCCTTTGAAAATAGTCGGGGAGGAAAACAGAAAAGACGCAGAAGTTGATAATTATTTTGATACACCAATCTCTCTCTTTTTGTTTTTTTTGGACAGAAGCCCTATTAAATACAATATAGAGTATTTTATTTGAGGCATCTGCCCATCTTTGAATCTTCATGTACTTTTTAAAAAGAATGAATTTAAAACTCTAACCCACTTGGCCCAGATCTGCTTTGGGAGGCGGGTGGGAACCTGTGTGCTGTCTTGAGCACAGTGGCTGGAGTGTGTGCGGCTGGTGGAGCCCTGGGCTCTGGAGGGCTGGACGCCTTCAGGTCCCGCACCCCCCACTCTGCTCCCGTGGGCAGCTCCGTCTTCAGCAGCTCCGTGCACGGGGACTCCTGGGAAGCCTTCTCTTTGAGGAAATGTTTCTGCTGCTAACATGCGAACTTCCCTGAAGGCAGGTGGGCCTGTGCTGGTGCTGTCCGAATGGAGCCTCTGGTGAGCCAGACACCATCAAACAGCATCAGAGTTTGCAAAAGGAGCTCTGTGGTGCCTGAGACCTGCAAAGGGCCATCCCGGGGTCCGAGGGCTTCCTAGTCCTGACGCAGTTCTGCGGGGAGGTCCTGGGAGGGTCGCCAGGGTGAGGACGCTGAGAGCCCGTGTGCCGGAAAGGACCCAGGAAGAGGGTTGAGGTCTCGCACCTGGCAGAGATGGCACCCAGGTGGTGACAGCACCACACCCAGAAGGGCCACCTGCTGGCCATGTGGAGGATGGGGAGCGGCAGGCGGACGAGGGAAGGACCATCCATCTGACTGGGCCACAGGTGTTTGGATTAAACCTGATCCACGCGTGTCTGTGAGTGCGACTCAGAGGAGGCCAGCGTTGGATTCAGTGGGCCAGGAAAAGGGCCTTCCTCTCTCCAGGGAAGCAGAAGCCACAAGACAGACATGGCCCATTGTGCTCGAACGTCACTTTTATTGGAAGATTTAGAGAAAATGATTTTTATACAATAACGATATGGTCTTATGGGGTAAAGGCCACATTCACATAAAATTTTAATCAAGCAGGGACAGAGCCTGGCAATTCTGGGTTCTGAGACGCGTGGGGATGGCACGTGAGTCCCACTCAGGCCACCACCCCGTCCCCCACCTGGGCACTCAGGGCGAAGCTGCGTCACTGTGGCTGGACAGTGCGTCCTGGAATCACAGTTGCTTTTCAGCTGCGTCTGGTTTTAAGGCTTGTCTTCCATGCCAAACAAAGTAAACTTCGTGGAACTATTTTTTGCAATGTGGCGACTGTCCTTTCCTCTTCTAGGAAAATGAGGATGGGGAGCCGAAACAGAGGAGGGTGTCACAAACGGCAGACATTTGAAAGCAGCTTAAGCCCCCGAGTCCCCTTTCTGGGGTTCCTGGGCAAAAGGTTGCACGCCCGGCAGAGGTGGTGCCCCGGGGGCAGCAGCGGTCGCCCTCCTGTACGGCACAACTGAAAATAAAGGCTGGGCCATTTCTCCCTCCATCTGCCAAAATCCCATTACTGAGGTTGTAAAAATGCTTCAACCTCTCTTAAAATGCAGTGAGACTCCTTCATGATGAAGGGTATGACCGAGTGGAATTGTACACGGTATAGTTAGGAGGTGATCATGACCACAGCAGTGTCTTTAAAACAGAGCATGGCCCTCCTGAGGGACAGAGCCGGCCCTCCCAACCTTTCCTCGCCACAGACGCGCTCTGAGGCCCCCGGGCTACTCCCCACCTGGGCCCATAGTGGAGAGATGCAAAGCCGCAGGGGAGGGCTCTGACCTCGGCCTCGCTCCCGCGGGGGACCCAGCAGCTCTTCCGTTCATTCTCCCTCTCATTCCTTGTGGGGACTGCACCAGGACCTTCCCCTTCTCCCCAACTCCCCACCGAATGCCCCCTCTTTTGTGGCAGGTGAGCTCACCTCCTGCTCTGAAGAGAAAACGGAGGCACCGCACGTGGTCTCCTGAGCTCCCAGCCCTGGAGGAGGGGATCGTGTCTTCTTCATGCAAACCCCCTGCAGTTCCCGGCAGCCTTAGCACAGCAGGCTCCTTGGTGACTTCACCCCGGCGTCGCCCCCACTGAGAAGCTCCTGCCGACCTTGTCCAGTTGTCAAATCACTTCTTAGCATGCAAGACCTCGCCGCACATCCGCTGCTCTGCCAAGCCCACCCTGCGTTCCCAGGAAGGTGATCGGGGTGCTTTCCTGAAGGTCTGCACCCGGCGGAAAGCTCTGTTACAGCCTGGTTGCATCGCGTGACAAATGCCTGCTCACAATGTGAACTGTGTGGCGACTAGAACCGTATCTGACATATGGCAGACAGTCAGTACAAAACCCATGGAGAGAACGAATAAGTAAGTTCAGCGGTCTCCCTGGGGACAGGGCTTGTGTTAGTCTTCCGTCCCAGGCGCCCAGCAGTTACTCCTCCGTCCCACGCGCCCAGCAGTTACTCCTCCGTCCCAGGCGCCCAGCAGTTACTCCTCCGTCCCACGCGCCCAGCAGTTACTCCTCCGTCCCACGCGCCCAGCAGTTACTCCTCCGTCCCACGCGCCCAGCAGTTACTCCTCCGTCCCACGCGCCCAGCGCAGTTACTCCTCCGTCCCACGCGCCCAGCAGTTACTCCTCCGTCCCACGCGCCCAGCAGTTACTCCTCCGTCCCACGCGCCCAGCGCAGTTACTCCTCCGTCCCAGGCGCCCAGCAGTTACTCCTCCGTCCCACGCGCCCAGCAGTTACTCCTCCGTCCCACGCGCCCAGCGCAGTTACTCCTCCGTCCCACGCGCCCAGCAGTTACTCCTCCGTCCCACGCGCCCAGCAGTTACTCCTCCGTCCCACGCGCCCAGCGCAGTTACTCCTCCGTCCCACGCGCCCAGCAGTTACTCCTCCGTCCCACGCGCCCAGCAGTTACTCCTCCGTCCCACGCGCCCAGCGCAGTTACTCCTCCGTCCCACGCGCCCAGCAGTTACTCCTCCGTCCCACGCGCCCAGCAGTTACTCCTCCGTCCCACGCGCCCAGCGCAGTTACTCCTCCGTCCCACGCGCCCAGCAGTTACTCCTCCGTCCCACGCGCCCAGCAGTTACTCCTCCGTCCCACGCGCCCAGCGCAGTTACTCCTCCGTCCCACGCGCCCAGCAGTTACTCCTCCGTCCCACGCGCCCAGCAGTTACTCCTCCGTCCCACGCGCCCAGCGCAGTTACTCCTCCGTCCCACGCGCCCAGCAGTTACTCCTCCGTCCCACGCGCCCAGCAGTTACTCCTCCGTCCCACGCGCCCAGCGCAGTTACTCCTCCGTCCCACGCGCCCAGCAGTTACTCCTCCGTCCCACGCGCCCAGCAGTTACTCCTCCGTCCCACGCGCCCAGCGCAGTTACTCCTCCGTCCCACGCGCCCAGCAGTTACTCCTCCGTCCCACGCGCCCAGCAGTTACTCCTCCGTCCCACGCGCCCAGCGCAGTTACTCCTCCGTCCCACGCGCCCAGCAGTTACTCCTCCGTCCCACGCGCCCAGCAGTTACTCCTCCGTCCCACGCGCCCAGCGCAGTTACTCCTCCGTCCCACGCGCCCAGCAGTTACTCCTCCGTCCCACGCGCCCAGCAGTTACTCCTCCGTCCCACGCGCCCAGCGCAGTTACTCCTCCGTCCCACGCGCCCAGCAGTTACTCCTCCGTCCCACGCGCCCAGCAGTTACTCCTCCGTCCCACGCGCCCAGCGCAGTTACTCCTCCGTCCCACGCGCCCAGCAGTTACTCCTCCGTCCCACGCGCCCAGCAGTTACTCCTCCGTCCCACGCGCCCAGCGCAGTTACTCCTCCGTCCCACGCGCCCAGCAGTTACTCCTCCGTCCCACGCGCCCAGCAGTTACTCCTCCGTCCCACGCGCCCAGCGCAGTTACTCCTCCGTCCCACGCGCCCAGCAGTTACTCCTCCGTCCCACGCGCCCAGCAGTTACTCCTCCGTCCCACGCGCCCAGCGCAGTTACTCCTCCGTCCCACGCGCCCAGCAGTTACTCCTCCGTCCCACGCGCCCAGCAGTTACTCCTCCGTCCCACGCGCCCAGCGCAGTTACTCCTCCGTCCCACGCGCCCAGCAGTTACTCCTCCGTCCCACGCGCCCAGCAGTTACTCCTCCGTCCCACGCGCCCAGCGGAGTTACTCCTCCGTCCCACGCGCCCAGCAGTTACTCCTCCGTCCCACGCGCCCAGCGGTTACTCCTCCGTCCCACGCGCCCAGCGCAGTTACTCCTCCGTCCCACGCGCCCAGCAGTTACTCCTCCGTCCCACGCGCCCAGCAGTTACTCCTCCGTCCCACGCGCCCAGCGCAGTTACTCCTCCGTCCCACGCGCCCAGCAGTTACTCCTCCGTCCCACGCGCCCAGCAGTTACTCCTCCGTCCCACGCGCCCAGCGCAGTTACTCCTCCGTCCCACGCGCCCAGCAGTTACTCCTCCGTCCCACGCGCCCAGCAGTTACTCCTCCGTCCCACGCGCCCAGCGCAGTTACTCCTCCGTCCCACGCGCCCAGCAGTTACTCCTCCGTCCCACGCGCCCAGCAGTTACTCCTCCGTCCCACGCGCCCAGCGCAGTTACTCCTCCGTCCCACGCGCCCAGCAGTTACTCCTCCGTCCCACGCGCCCAGCAGTTACTCCTCCGTCCCACGCGCCCAGCGCAGTTACTCCTCCGTCCCACGCGCCCAGCAGTTACTCCTCCGTCCCACGCGCCCAGCAGTTACTCCTCCGTCCCACGCGCCCAGCGCAGTTACTCCTCCGTCCCACGCGCCCAGCAGTTACTCCTCCGTCCCACGCGCCCAGCAGTTACTCCTCCGTCCCACGCGCCCAGCGCAGTTACTCCTCCGTCCCAGGCGCCCAGCAGTTACTCCTCCGTCCCACGCGCCCAGCGCAGTTACTCCTCCGTCCCACGCGCCCAGCGCAGTTACTCCTCCGTCCCATGCGTCCAGCGCAGTTACTCTTTTCCATGCCATGGGCCCAGCACAGTCATGCACTTCCAGGGAAGATATCGTCAATGTTTGTTCCAGGAAAACCCAATTCAGCTTTTAAAACAAGATTTACACACAACTTCAGGAGCGAGCACACTTGAATAGGACGAGTCTACCTTTACGGTAAATTTCAGCTCTTTGGGTTTGTAATGGATGGAAAAGGGAAGGCAAAGAAACAATTTCAACATCTTCCAGCCTCAGAGATATACAAATATTTTAGCAACATCCCAGTGACTACATGGTGATTCAGCCGAGACTCCCCGAATAAATAGTCTCTATTCTTAACTCTGCTCCTATCTTACTGAAGCATTACAAGGCTATACTTACATCTGGAGTCGAGCCATTTTCATTTGGCTTCGAAATGATAACACAAAACTGTTACGATAACCTGGAACCGTAAGGGTCCTGGGGGGTCCCACATTCAATCCCACCCATGTCATGGATGAACCCAGGACCAGCAGGGCAGCTAGTCAGAGGCAAACCCACGCTGGGGCCCTGCACTCGGCCATGTGCCCGCGTTTTCCGATGTTGGTGTCGACGTGAGAGGCAAGTTGCTATGGAGGAAAAGCACATACACATCCGAGATTACTAAATAGCGGCTGCTTACTGTCTCGATGCAGGAGTCCCATCTCCCCACATTCTGGCTGTGACGCCAACTGCAGCAGGATGGTTAGTGGTGCAGCTGGCACCTGGTAGACCTGCCTCCCAGACCCGCTGGGGAGGCGCCGCTTGCCCAGCCAAACACAGCTCCTGCGGCCGCAGTCCTGTGTTGCTCCCGCAGCTCAGCCAGCAAAGCTCCGTGTTCACCTGCACAGCCACATTGGCCATTTTGACCAGACGCTCAAGCAACCCTTACATGAATTTGGTGGGAAAATCCATCGAATGTGTTGTTTTTGGACTAACCTGACGAGTCCCTTTGGTAAAGCAGGTCCCACTGACTGTGCCTGTGGACGCAGCCAGCTGCAGCCATCTCTGACCGTGTGGTGTCCATCCAGAGCTCCAAGTCATCAGAGAGCGGCCGGGAGTGCATCTGACTTTGCTGGTGATTGGCATCTTATCTTCATCCACACACAACGGTGTGCAGTGGCCCAGGAAGGCAGAGGGCTGCTGAGCTGCTTTAGAAAGTGAGGGTGTGAAGCTGCCCTTTGGAAATGATTAGGTTGTTCAAAACTAAGTGAGCTTTCTCAAAAGGCAGCTGGGGCTAAAATAAATGGAAGTCTACTTGAACTATTGTTAAAAATATGAAGGGGCTGAATGCCATCAAAACACATTAAATGACAGAACATGAGTCGCCTCCCGGACTAGATTTTAAGCTCCTCGGGGCAGGGGCTTTCGATAGTGACACTCTCAGTGTTGTTTGTGGGACACTCTCAGTGTTGTTTGTGGGACACTCTCAGTGTTGTTTGTGGGACACGCTCAGCAAACGTGGGGAGCAGGTGGGTGCCTTTGGTCCCCGTTCTCCTGGCAGGCAGTGGCTGAGTGCCTTCTTGGGAAGGAGCCCCATGAGGCTGGGTGCACTGAATCCCAGTGTGTTGATAGCGACCAGCACACGCCTCAAGCCACCTGGAAGATAAGCGGCCCCAAGATTCTCCAGTCCCTTTCTGAGCCGAAGGGGACGTGCTAGACAGGCTTCAAAGAAGGGTCAGAGACGGCCGGTGGGTGGGCCTCATTCCCAAACACCCACCTTGGATCTCATGCCCTGGAGTGGAGCCTATGTCCTGGTTCTGCCTGGGTGAGGCTGGCACCCACTACGCCAGCATCGCCACTGGTAGCCCCACGTGTCTCTGGCTGGGGATACATCACCTGATCACCCCAACCCGAGAACCTTCCCTTTCCCACCACCATTCAAAGGAGGTGGCTCTTAGCCAGAAGGCCTCTGTGTTCCAGGCTTAAATCTGGGCAGGACTCAGGGTTTAACCCTGGTCTTGCAGTTTTAGAGGCTGTTATAGGCCAAATTGAGACCCCCAGATCCATCCACTGAAGCCCTGATCCCCATGTGCTGTATTTGGACACAGGACCTCCAAGGAGCTAATTAAGGTTCAATGAGGTCAAAAGGGCGGCCCTGATCCTACAGGACCGGTGTCCTTATAAGAAGAGCGAGAGACACCCCGGGCCTGCACTGGGGAAAAGGCCGTGTGAGGACACGGGGAAAAGATGCTTTCCACAAGCCCAGGAGAGAGGGAGAACCGCCCCGCGCCCCACCCCCGCCGCCCCGCCACCCCACAGCTTGGCCTGGGACTGTCAGAGCTGCAAGAACAGACATGTCCTGCTGTTTAATCCACCCAGTCCGTGGGCCTCGGCACGGCCAACCGTGCTGACTGACACACAGCTGCCCGCAGAGGGCGTGGGGAACATGGACAGTGCCCATCTTAGTGTGGGACATGCGGTGTCCTCCGCCCCTGCCCATGGAACCTCGTGTCTCCTGCTTTTTCACGGACGGTGCTCCCACCTACATCTTATGTGCAGGTCCCTCCATGTCGAGAGAATAAATCAGAGGAGGTCCAAGTCCACCAGTGCCAGGCTGGACTCCTACTGGTTTTGGAGCCAAGGGGTAACAGTTTCCCTCTACAAATGAAAAGCTCCTCTCTGTCCTGTTGGGATGGGGATGGCATTTTTAAAGGGTAGAGTAAATGTGCTTTTGCTCCAGGTGCCCTTTGCAGAGCCTTCCTGAGCCTCCCAGGCAATGCGTCTTCTCAGTAAGAAGAACCCCAGCAAGAAATCACACCAGGCGTCTTGGATAAACAGAAGTGAACTACGTCCTGGTTGCAGCTGTATTTATTTCACACATTCATTTAAAAAGTTAATTTGACACGTATTTCATGAAGCCTTGGCACACACACTTCGTCGCTCCCCGATTTTATCTTTATGCGTCTCCCTTCACCAGATGGCCTGGCGAGCTCACTCTCCTGTCCGAGAGCTAAGAAACCCAGGCTCGCCCCAGACTGGGGCCTGTGTGGACGCGGCCCCCAGCAGTGCTCCTCTGTGTCCATGGTTTGGAGGCTCTTTGCTGACCCTCAGCATGACCTCAGCCTGATCTGGGAGTCTGAGTGTGCTGGGCTTGGAGGGCACGTGTGTTACGAGTGAGCCTCACATGCAGGAGCGTGATGCTCTCTGGCCGGGCAGCCTCATCTCCGGTGGAAGCTGAGCATTGTGCCTGGGCAGGGGGCGCAGGCAGGAGGGCGGAGCTTCCCTGGTTATCCCCTCCGAGGCGAGGACCCAGCAGCAAGTCCCCGTCCCCTGGCCTTGCTTCTCTGGGCCCAGGTTTTCTCCTTTGTACTCAGGGTCCTGAGTTGAGCTCCAGAGTGTTCCCCTACAGGGAGGGGTTTGCTTTCCCCAGAACAGGGGCTGGGTGTGGCAGCCCCTCCACCAAGGAAGGGCCCTGGTCCTCGGGAGCATTTACAGCATCGTGGGTGCTGGCTGGGGCGCCAGCCACTGAGGCCACAAAGCCGGCTTAGAAGGTCTGGAAGAGCCTGACTAGGAATTAGGACGCTGTGTGTTAATCTACAAATACCACCACCGACACGGGGAGGATCTGGAGTCTGGGCAGGGGAGGAGGCTCCGAGGGGCTCTTGCCGCCTCGGCCAGACCCACAGCAGCAGGGACAGAGGCTCCTGGGAATGCCTGGGTCAGAAGAGCGGGCTCTGCCATTCACCCCTTCTCTCTTCTCATCTGTCTCTCGGTGTCCCAAAGGGCCTCACTGTTCTTGCAGATAGCTGTTATTTTGAAATTATATCTTGTCATGAAAGCTTCACTTTTAAACACTATTAAGGCCTCTTGGTATTATACTTCTTTTAAAACATCTATTAGAATAAGGATCTCATAGGCAGCTGAGAATCAACAGGAATGTGGCAGTACACAATAAGCTCCACGTGACCCAGGGCAACGTGTCTGTGTGCTCTGGGAAGGCTGACATTTCAACATTCCTAGCATCTGAATTCGACATCTCTCCCACCACCGGGAAGGAGGCGCCCCAGAGGGGAGAGAGGCGCTGGGGAGCTGGATACTGGCATGAATTTCATCAGCAGAGGAGCGAAGGGAGGAGGGCAGGGGCAAGACCAGGGACTCACGGAAGCATCTAGGATCCTGTGAAGTTCCTTGGCCTCCGGAGGCTCCTCTGTTGGGAGCCTCACCTGAGAGGTGGGTGGGAGGGACGCAGGCTGCGGGCGCCGGCCTCAGGTGGTTTCTGGTGCAGCCAGTGGCGGGTCATTCACATGCAGACTGAGCTGATGCTTAGGATAAAATCCATGCATTTTCATTTTGAATAAAATCACTTGATATTTGGTATTTTAGGCATCGAAGTCGTCATCACGGGTCATCACAGGAGAAATCGGAGCTCTGTGCTGTTGTTTCTGGACACGTGCTTGTTTTAGGGTTTTGTATGTATTATGTCAGAGCTCCGTGCTGTTTCTGGACATGTGTTTTATGGTTTTGTACATATTGTTTCTAGTTCCATGAAGGGGTAGGGGCATCATGCTCTTAGGATGCTCACAGGTCAAACTGGGGCTGTTCCACCAGCCACCCACACATCCCCAGCAACTTTGGTTTGGAGGAAGACGGAAAGAATCAGGAGAGGGTGCAGCCCAGGAGCCAGAGCACCCAGAAGGATTTGATTGTAAGATTTAACTTCGCATTAGGGTTTTTAAAATAGGCTCCTGCAATCCAGATAGTATCTTTATTCCAAGGAGCTTTGAGTAGTTTCTGCATCAGTTTTCATTTCTTATCCCCAAATCCCTGTGAGATAGGGAGACAGGCCTTTCTCTACAAACCACTGCAGACATGAAGAGCCACAGCCGGGAGGGACTCACCCAAGGTCACATGGCTAATCCTCCATTTTCTGGAGATTAAAGTGAACTCCATGGCTCTCAGTCTCGTCTGAAATTTCATGCCTCCGAATTGCCCAAATAACAGCAGCTGGACACAAATACAAGCAGCAGATGTGATGCTGGCTGGGCAGCGCCAGGGAAACTGTTCAATGCCTCTCCTTCCTGACCCGTCTTTCACCCCCGGCACCTGCCTCCGGAGCCGCGCAGCCTTTGGAGATGGGTTTGCGGCGAGGGCTGTGTACCTCGGGGTGCCTCCCCCAGGGCACCTGCGTTGTATCTTATTCTTTTATGAGGGGAGGAAAAGATAGTCTCCTGTAAAAATTGTTAAATTGCCAGCAAGAAATTGAGGGTAGTATTTTGGAGTGTTGTGAAAACAGCCGTCCTGAGTTCTGACGGTCACCACACAGGCAGAGTGACACCTCTGCCTTCAGCTGCCCCAAGGCCAACTCAACGCCCACTGCCATCTGGGACTCTTGGAGGGCTCTCTCTGCCCAGGTGTGACCAGACAAGGTTGTTATGGAATCAACTACCAAATTACGGCAGATGCTAATTTCAGTCATCATGCACACAGATCAGCCCTGGTGTCACCATATTGTGTTTTTGGGACACTCAAAGATGGATGTGCTTTGATTCTGACGGCAGAGAACAGGACACCTCCTAAGGTGACTGCGAGGAGGCCTGAGCTCCTGGGCCACTCATTCCACCCCCTCTGTGTGCTCACCCACGGCTCCCCAGCAAGACAGAGCAGCTTTCCTCTGACCTCTTCCTCTTCCAGAAGCCAGAGCCAGTCAGGCTCCAGGGAGAGCGGAGTCACTGGGACTGTGTGGAGTTTCCACTTTTAGCACAGCTGGAGATTTTCATTAACTTTTTTTTATGTCTACATGGGTTTAACTGTACATTATATTGTGCTTTTTTTATCGCTGATTCGGCCAGCAGGACCCCTTCCTCCATATGCCTTTTATCACTTTATTTAACCGTGTTGTACAGACACCCACTTTGCTTTTTAAATGGTGAGCTACCTTAATGCCATTGCCCAGATGCAGATTTGTTATGATGTTAAATTTAACACTTTCCCTGGCGCATCAGGTTCCTGTAGGGCACAAAACACTAACTATCAGTGACTCAGCCTCAGAAAAGCCACCAGAGAACCAGCAAGGTCAAATTGCTTCAGCTTCAGCTCTGGAACATCGTCTCCCGCCGTCCACGGCAACGCGAGAGCCTGACCAGCTCCGGAACCCCGTCTCCCTCCGTCCACGGCAACGCGAGAGTCTGACCAGCTCCAGAACCCCGTCTCCCTCCGTCCACGGCAAGGCGGGAACCTAACGTCCCAGCCAGGGTGACTTCATGGTGCCACGGCCATCACCTGGGGTGGGGGCAGGTAGTGCCCAGGGCCGGTGAAACACGCAGAGCAACTGAAATATTGTCCTCTTTCCCCAGAGAGGGCTCCAGTGAGTGGCAGGAGCTTCTCAGAGGCCCCTAATCAACACTTTTTCTTTTAAACAATCCACAAGCTAATGAGAGGGCGAAGAATCCCACCCGATGGGCACTGGCTTCTTCCCAGGAAACCTCGGAATCCCTCGGTGCCCCGGCCCACGGGATCCCAGGAATCACTCGGTGCCCCGGGCCACGGGATCCCAGGAATCAAGTTCTGATGGATTCATAAGCAGATTGGGTCTTCAGATTATAAGTAGAGCCGCTCTCTCTGCTTCGCCTTTCTGAAAGTTCCCGTCAGCCTGAGCAAGGGCCAAAATATTATTGGAAAACCCATGGGCCACTTTGTTCCCTCTATACCAGAGGTTAAAACACTATTTACTTTGTCAAAGAGGAAAAAATAATCAAACTCTCCATTTCAGATGCTACTGAAACGAGCAACAAGGGAAGGCGGGAGATGATGCTCGTGTGATCTGGAGGCGAAAGGTGCGTCTAACTCAGTCGGAACCACCCCCCGCCTCCTCCCACAGGCCCCAGGATGGCAAACGCCCTGTCCGCCAGCCCTGCAGAAGAGAACCTGGCTCCAGCACCTTTCCTGGGACTTGATTTCCTCACTTTAAAAAATGACTTGCCAATCAATTATCAATTGATAATGACTGTTGATTGCAACATACCTTTAGTAAGCAACATGAAAGGTGTGTCTTACTGCTGCTGGCTGTTTCTGGCCAACAAGCCCAAGACTGAGAATTGGTGAAGGAAGACATTGCCCGTGGACCTCCCTCCCATGGTTGCCCGGCCTGCTCTTAGTCCCTCACTGAAGGCTCTTCGAGACCCAGAGCCCCATCGTTCCTTTCCCGTGTGTTTGCTGATGCTGTTCGTCTTATCTAGGATGTTTCTCTTCCATCAAAACCACTCCAAGAATCATTCCCTCCTGGAACCCTCTCCGGAGATGCTCTCTTCTTCGTCTCTATATGGACATTTGCAGGAAGAAGCAAGACCTGTCCACACGACCCACGCATGATTCAGTGGCCTCCTCTCTCTGGGGAGTCAGTTTTACTGGTTGTTCATGGAGTCCTCTAAGCTGTAAGGGAAGAAGGGGACACCTGTTTGACCAAACCATGGTCTCTGTGGCCCTTAGGAAGAAGGATGTTATGGACACTGCACCTGGCATCTCCTGGGCTTCTGTCCTCTCTCAGCTTTGCCCTTCATGTCCCCAGCATTTTTAATTCCCAGCTCTGCTCATCTTTCCTCTTAGACTTGGGGTCCTTGAGGACCAGCTCTATGTCTGGCTCGTCTTTGCATTCTTCGTCAGATTGCAGAAGTCGTGTCAACGATGACCCAGTAAATGACCATGTACAGTTGGGTGTGGCAGAGACCAACAGTCTTCTGCGTGGATGGTCTGGCCCTGTGTTGACAAATACCTAAATAATCCAGCGCAATTCCCTTCTAGACGTATTTCTCTATGCTGACTGACTGCGCTCAATGCTTTTAACTAGGCTTTTTCCAATCTGTAACTCATGTGAACGTGGTCGCTGATTTGAGCACAAAGTCATCGATGGCTTTTGCATATGTAGATGGAGAACAGGTGACAGGGGTAACCAGTTATTTAATTGTATTTAGACGGGCAGTCTCCAGATGTTTTTAAACAGGTGACTGGGGTAGCCAGCTACTTCACTGCGTTTAGACGGGGCAGTCTCCAGATATTTTTGAGAAGAGAGAAGAAAGTAAATTCAGTTACCGGGATACAAATAGGACGGAACATATTCCTTTGAGATTGTGAGGGTATTTATTCATTGAAGAGTTTTAGAGGTACAGAGAGACGACTGGATGAGCCGACTTCTGTTTCTGGTTTTGTTTTTGTTTCCAAAAGTGGGTATCTAGGTTTGCTGATTGGTGGGGTAAATGATGAGCATGGATGGCAGGGCAGTGTTTCGGGGGTGAAGCCATCTGCAGAGGTGTGTACCCCACGAGGGTGAGAAGCTCCAAGTACACCCAGCATCTAGGGTGGGGGACCGTTCGCCTGGGCCTCAGCGCCAACCCCATCTTCAGATGTGTGTCTGCTGTCTGTTGCTGTTCTGTGTCTGAGCTTTGAACTCCTCACATAACCCCTTAACTGTCCTCTTGATCTTTTATTCGTGAGCTCGACACATTGGGCAGAAAGACACAGTCTCAGTGAGATGACACCAACTTGGAGCTTAGTTTCTTCTTCCTAATACCTTTTGCTTGTAATTCCGAAGCACTGACATTAAGTACTCGTAAGTAGCCGAGGAAAAGGACCATCCCACTACTCAGTTAAATCTGTCTTGAAAATGCTTCAGTATTGCATGAATGTGATGCACGATCCAACCGAACGCTCTGCGCTAAGGCCCTGCTCGCGTTATCTGTGGTGGAGAGAACCTTGTAGTGAACAGAACACTCGCTGAGCCTGGGCAGCTCCCTGCATCTGACTTCTGGAGAGTTCTAGAGATACTTACAGGTCAGGAGGTCTCCT
Organism: Rhinopithecus bieti; assembly: GCF_001698545.2. NCBI lineage: Eukaryota > Metazoa > Chordata > Mammalia > Primates > Cercopithecidae > Rhinopithecus > Rhinopithecus bieti. The sequence continues at coordinate 180,006 of NW_016823619.1, forward strand.
GGGGTGAGGGCGGGGGAGGCAGCACTGGGAACCGACCATCAGCAAAGGTCAGAGACTTAGGTACCCATCCATCCAGTGGGTTCGAATGTTAGCCGCCTTCCGCAGCAAAGTCTGGTAATGGGCTTGGACCTGCCTGGATCCTCCTGGCTAAGCTGTGGAGTGGAGCCAGGAGTGCTGTCTGCCCACAGTGGGACCAGCCTGCAGTCAGCATCGCGGGCTATGCTTAGGGCCTGAGAATTAGGCTTCCCACCTGCCAGCGACACAGGCTCGGAATAGGCCACATTACCCTGCTTTTGTGACCCACCTTTCCTCCACGTAAATGGGACACAAACTTGTGGCTGGGATAACAATTTCCGGGTTGGCTGAGTTGGGCTCCCGGCAAGGCCGTGGCTGGGTTAGCTACGTCCAGGTTGGCTGAGTTAGTTCCTGGNCCGTCCACGGCAACGCGAGAGCCTGACCAGCTCCAGAACCCCGTCTCCCTCCGTCCACGGCAAGGCGGGAACCTAACGTCCCAGCCAGGGTGACTTCATGGTGCCACGGCCATCACCTGGGGTGGGGCAGGTAGTGCCCAGGGCCGGTGAAACACGCAGAGCAACTGAAATATTGTCCTCTTTCCCCAGAGAGGGCTCCAGTGAGTGGCAGGAGCTTCTCAGAGGCCCCTAATCAACACTTTTCTTTTAAACAATCCACAAGCTAATGAGAGGGCGAAGAATCCCACCCGATGGGCACTGGCTTCTTCCCAGGAAACCTCGGAATCCCTCGGTGCCCCGGCCCACGGGATCCCAGGAATCACTCGGTGCCCCGGGCCACGGGATCCCAGGAATCAAGTTCTGATGGATTCATAAGCAGATTGGGTCTTCAGATTATAAGTAGAGCCGCTCTCTCTGCTTCGCCTTTCTGAAAGTTCCCGTCAGCCTGAGCAAGGGCCAAAATATTATTGGAAAACCCATGGGCCACTTTGTTCCCTCTATACCAGAGGTTAAAACACTATTTACTTTGTCAAAGAGGAAAAAATAATCAAACTCTCCATTTCAGATGCTACTGAAACGAGCAACAAGGGAAGGCGGGAGATGATGCTCGTGTGATCTGGAGGCGAAAGGTGCGTCTAACTCAGTCGGAACCACCCCCCGCCTCCTCCCACAGGCCCCAGGATGGCAAACGCCCTGTCCGCCAGCCCTGCAGAAGAGAACCTGGCTCCAGCACCTTTCCTGGGACTTGATTTCCTCACTTTAAAAAATGACTTGCCAATCAATTATCAATTGATAATGACTGTTGATTGCAACATACCTTTAGTAAGCAACATGAAAGGTGTGTCTTACTGCTGCTGGCTGTTTCTGGCCAACAAGCCCAAGACTGAGAATTGGTGAAGGAAGACATTGCCCGTGGACCTCCCTCCCATGGTTGCCCGGCCTGCTCTTAGTCCCTCACTGAAGGCTCTTCGAGACCCAGAGCCCCATCGTTCCTTTCCCGTGTGTTTGCTGATGCTGTTCGTCTTATCTAGGATGTTTCTCTTCCATCAAAACCACTCCAAGAATCATTCCCTCCTGGAACCCTCTCCGGAGATGCTCTCTTCTTCGTCTCTATATGGACATTTGCAGGAAGAAGCAAGACCTGTCCACACGACCCACGCATGATTCAGTGGCCTCCTCTCTCTGGGGAGTCAGTTTTACTGGTTGTTCATGGAGTCCTCTAAGCTGTAAGGGAAGAAGGGGACACCTGTTTGACCAAACCATGGTCTCTGTGGCCCTTAGGAAGAAGGATGTTATGGACACTGCACCTGGCATCTCCTGGGCTTCTGTCCTCTCTCAGCTTTGCCCTTCATGTCCCCAGCATTTTAATTCCCAGCTCTGCTCATCTTTCCTCTTAGACTTGGGGTCCTTGAGGACCAGCTCTATGTCTGGCTCGTCTTTGCATTCTTCGTCAGATTGCAGAAGTCGTGTCAACGATGACCCAGTAAATGACCATGTACAGTTGGGTGTGGCAGAGACCAACAGTCTTCTGCGTGGATGGTCTGGCCCTGTGTTGACAAATACCTAAATAATCCAGCGCAATTCCCTTCTAGACGTATTTCTCTATGCTGACTGACTGCGCTCAATGCTTTTAACTAGGCTTTTCCAATCTGTAACTCATGTGAACGTGGTCGCTGATTTGAGCACAAAGTCATCGATGGCTTTTGCATATGTAGATGGAGAACAGGTGACAGGGGTAACCAGTTATTTAATTGTATTTAGACGGGCAGTCTCCAGATGTTTTAAACAGGTGACTGGGGTAGCCAGCTACTTCACTGCGTTTAGACGGGGCAGTCTCCAGATATTTTGAGAAGAGAGAAGAAAGTAAATTCAGTTACCGGGATACAAATAGGACGGAACATATTCCTTTGAGATTGTGAGGGTATTTATTCATTGAAGAGTTTTAGAGGTACAGAGAGACGACTGGATGAGCCGACTTCTGTTTCTGGTTTTGTTTTGTTTCCAAAAGTGGGTATCTAGGTTTGCTGATTGGTGGGGTAAATGATGAGCATGGATGGCAGGGCAGTGTTTCGGGGTGAAGCCATCTGCAGAGGTGTGTACCCCACGAGGGTGAGAAGCTCCAAGTACACCCAGCATCTAGGGTGGGGACCGTTCGCCTGGGCCTCAGCGCCAACCCCATCTTCAGATGTGTGTCTGCTGTCTGTTGCTGTTCTGTGTCTGAGCTTTGAACTCCTCACATAACCCCTTAACTGTCCTCTTGATCTTTTATTCGTGAGCTCGACACATTGGGCAGAAAGACACAGTCTCAGTGAGATGACACCAACTTGGAGCTTAGTTTCTTCTTCCTAATACCTTTTGCTTGTAATTCCGAAGCACTGACATTAAGTACTCGTAAGTAGCCGAGGAAAAGGACCATCCCACTACTCAGTTAAATCTGTCTTGAAAATGCTTCAGTATTGCATGAATGTGATGCACGATCCAACCGAACGCTCTGCGCTAAGGCCCTGCTCGCGTTATCTGTGGTGGAGAGAACCTTGTAGTGAACAGAACACTCGCTGAGCCTGGGCAGCTCCCTGCATCTGACTTCTGGAGAGTTCTAGAGATACTTACAGGTCAGGAGGTCTCCTGGGGTGAGGGCGGGGAGGCAGCACTGGGAACCGACCATCAGCAAAGGTCAGAGACTTAGGTACCCATCCATCCAGTGGGTTCGAATGTTAGCCGCCTTCCGCAGCAAAGTCTGGTAATGGGCTTGGACCTGCCTGGATCCTCCTGGCTAAGCTGTGGAGTGGAGCCAGGAGTGCTGTCTGCCCACAGTGGGACCAGCCTGCAGTCAGCATCGCGGGCTATGCTTAGGGCCTGAGAATTAGGCTTCCCACCTGCCAGCGACACAGGCTCGGAATAGGCCACATTACCCTGCTTTTGTGACCCACCTTTCCTCCACGTAAATGGGACACAAACTTGTGGCTGGGATAACAATTTCCGGGTTGGCTGAGTTGGGCTCCCGGCAAGGCCGTGGCTGGGTTAGCTACGTCCAGGTTGGCTGAGTTAGTTCCTGGCAAGGCTGTGGCTGGGTTAACTATCTCCAGGTTGGCTGAGTTGGGCTCCCGGCAAGGCCGTGGCTGGGTTAACTACATCCAGCTTGGCTGAGTTAGTTCCCAGCAAGGCTGTGGCTGGGTTAACTATCTCCAGGTTGGCTGAGTTAGTTCCTGGCAAGGCCATGGCTGGGATAATGATCTCCAGGTTGGCTGAGTTGGGCTCCCGGCAAGGCCGTGGCTGGGTTAACTATCTCCAGGTTGGCTGAGTTAGTTCCCAGCAAGGCTGTGGCTGGGTTAACTATATCCAGGTTGGCTGAGTTAGTTCCCAGCAAGGTGTGGCTGGGTTAACTATCTCCAGGTTGACTGAGTTAGTTCCTGCCATGGTCGTGAAAGTGCTGCCCCATTTCTTTGCCAGCAGCCACGGAGGTCACAGCTCCCTGTGTCCTCTTTGCATGTTGCGTGTGTTGTGGGAGCTGCGAGGTGGCACCGTGATGGGGTGATGCTGCTGTGGGAAACGTGCTCCATGGCAAGACTCTGACACAGCCTAGAAGAGCTAATGTTTGACACCGTCTGGATCACCTTTGTGCTTTCTGTTTTTATGGGAAGTCCTAATTCAACACACGTTTCCTGAGGTGCTACTACGTGCTAGGTGACTGGGTACAGCGAGACCATGGAGGAATCAGAGCCTAAACAAATGGGCGAGACGTGGTCCAGGCACGGAGGGTGCAGAGGCCGTGATGCTGGGGTGGGCTGGGGGTCAGCTGACCTCAACGGGGTGAACATAATAGCTCTCCTAGACATTGAAGGAGATTCGAGGAGTCTGAACCTCAGACAAGTGGAAGAGGCTGGAACATCACCTAAGGTAATAGGAACTGGGGACCCGACCTGGTGCGAGTTTAACAGACGCAAGCCTCCCATCCCAGCATCGGGCCGTGATGTGCCGTCCATTACACAATGATGGAATCCGCTCTGGGAAGAATACATGGCTCTTTGGGGAGCATGCTCAGAATTCCATTTTAATATTAAAAATTTTTAAATAATTCTTGGTTTAAAACATAAATAGAGGTATAATACAGTAGCCATCTAGAGCCTCAATTTAAGATACGAGATTAGGTCTGCTTTTGAATTTTAGAAAGTAAGAGTCTGCTCTTTTCACATTTAAATGTGTGAGGCACTTCAGTGCCATCAGAACATGTGCAGAAGATGGAGGATGTGGAAGGGCCTCCAAGGACAGGTGTGTCTACCTGGTGGACACTGAGTGAAGTGGAGGGGAAGCCACAGATCCCCACTGTCCTTATCACTCAGGCATCCAGGCTGATGAAAAAGCAACAGAATGGGTTTAAAGGCCTCTTACCAAACGACTCAGGGCTCCCCTCAGTCCCTGGGTGTTCACTTCAGCCGCACCCCAGTCCCCCGGCATCTCTGAGGGGCCATGAGGGGTGTCACCTCGCTCCCACCACCCACCTCCCACTTCTGCCTCCATGAAGTGTGGGTCCCCTTCCAGGCGGCACCTTCCTTGCGAGGATTATGGGTGTCCGAGAGGCGCCTCTGAGACCCTACGCTGCCGCATCTGCGTCTGGTCACGATGCTCCCCCTGCACGGAGCTAAGATTTAGAGACGGAGACAGCTCCAGGAGTGACCACCCCAGCATCGCTCAGGGGAATAAATGAGAACGAAAGAGGTGGGGCCCGTACAGTCAGCAATGGCGGCCTCTGGGCAGACCCTAGAGCTCCTGGAGCCCAGCCCAGGTCATCACAGATCCAGCCAGTCATCTGCTGGATGAGAAGCTGCTCCACAGACTCTTCCACCCTCTCACTGTAAACACTGCTCCAGACAAATGCAAGGCTGAGAGCTGGGGGTGGGCTGTGGGAGGCAGGCATGGGGAGAGGGCAGGCCACACAGTGCTGGGCTCCTCTGACAATGCTCACCTCTCTTCTCCCCTCCACTGGCTCCTCAGTCCTGATATTTGTCTCCCCAAAACACAGAGGCGGAGTGAGGGTGGCAGCATCTGCAGGGCAGACTGGAGGCCGCTGCTTTGCTCCAATGTGAGCATCTTTTGTAGGCTCCAGAACTGTGTGGATAGAGCAAAATGCTCACCCGAGAGGAAGCTGATACAGCAGCAAAGACCACCCAAAGATCTGGGTCCTGCCCATTTCCAGGCAGATGGTAAATCAAACCAAACATGTTAAGATGCACACCTTGATTTGACCATCACAAAGCTCCTCCTTTGGCTGCAGGGTGCACTCAGCATGGACACCAGAAACATGGAGATCACGGGCCTCCCCTGCACATCACAGTCCTCACAGGGCCCTGAGCATGGAGATCACCGGACTCCCCTACATCCCACAGTCCTCAGCGGTTTTTAGAACAGGGGACGCCCCATGAAGACAGATCTCTTCAGTTCAGTTTCCTGGTCTGCTGAGCGGTTAAGGGGGATGGTGAGGCGGTGTGGGAGTCTGTGTGTGCTGAGGCCTGTGTCCCTGAGCTGTGGGTCGTTCAGGTGATTCTGAAGCCTGTGTCCCTGAGCTGTTGGCTGTTCAGGGGACTCTGAGGCCTGCGTCCCTGAGCTGTGGGCTGTTCAGCTGATTCTGAGGCCTGCGTCCCTGAGCTGTGGGCTACCTGGGGGACTCAGGCCATGTGGGCTCCTCTGCTTGGCCCGCACACTCAGGCCTGCAGCACTGTGTGTGGCCCGGGTCCTTCTTCCCAATGTGTGTATTTTACTGGTTGGTTGCTTATTGTTCATTATTTTTATTATATCGTCTTATTAGAGAACGCTCGATTCAGAGAAAAAAGGATGAGTTTTGGAAACAGCCCAACCAATATTCTTTCTCTTGTTTCTTGTTGTGCGGTTTTGGCCAGCGATCAAAACGATCAAATCTCTGGGTCTTGGCTTCCCCCATGGGCATGGGGCTGGCCAGGTGCAGGGAGTGAGGCCTGGAGGGAGAGATGCTGCTACCGCACAGGAACGCCCCAGCCTGCTGCCAGCTCCTTGGGGAAGCAGAAGATGCCACCTAGGTGAGCTGCTTCCTCCGCACCTGTGAGAGGCAGGAAGAGGCAGGTAACGTGGAGCTGCTGGAGACCCAGCCCCAGGGACTCCCTGTCAGCACCCGAGCGAACAGTTCTTGCAAGCTAAGAAGACTGGTCTGAGGACGGCAGTTATATCTGGCATTTATTGGAATGTCTCCAATTTATTTTGGAAATAGCTTTTGGCAGCTAAAAGTAAGTTCAAAATGTCAAACTCCCAAGGCTTTCAGTTGTCCTCCCGCTCTGGCTCCAGGATGGGGTGCCCAGTGAGTTGTTGAGAGAGAAATTCTTTTTTTTTTTTTTTTTTTTGAGAAAGAGTCTCACCCTTTCGCCGGGGCTGGGGGGCAGTGGCCGGATCTCAGCTCACTGCAAGCTCCACCTCCCAGGTTCAAGCCATTCTCCTGCCTCAGCCTCCCGAGTAGCTGGGACTACAGGCGCCCGCCACCTCGCCCGGCTAGGATTTTGAATTTTTTAGTAGAAACGGCGTTTAACAGTGTTAGCCAGGATGGTCTCGATCTCCTGACCTCGTGATCCACCCATCTCGGCCTCCCAAAGTGCTGGGATTACAGGCTTGAGCCACCGCACCTGGCCGAGAGAGAAATTCTTACATGTACCGCACAGTTCAACTCCTCAGTGGGTTTGGAGGCAGCTGGAAGGAAGGGTGTAAAGCCCTCCGGAGATGGCTTCCTCAGGGTTTGCCTCCCAAAGACAACGTGGCAGTGGTGTAGGGTACAGCTGCGGTCTGGGTTGGGCCAGCTCGGGGCCATCAGCTGATCCTCCTGGACGGGCCAGGGCTCACTGTCAGACCGTGGAACACTCTGGCCGCATCTTTCGCCTCACTAGAAAGGGTTACTCGACGATAGGCTCTAAAGAGCCTCCTCACCAGTGAGCATCCTGCCCTCCTCTGGGAAAACCTCCCAGTTCCTGGCGGGGAACTGCTGTGAGGTGTGGGGCGGAGGAGTCTCCCGATGCCCAGTAGTGGGCTGGGGGGGCGTGCAGCCACAGGACCAAGGGATTGATTTCTTTCTCGGTTACAAATTGCAACTGGAGACGTCCTGACATGCGAAGGGAAGCTCGGGGATGAGGGGCACAGGGCAATATCCCGAGGAGAGAGACAGGCTCAATTCCAGTTTGTGCACACTGGACAAAGTGAGGATGGGGTCAGAGAGGGAGAGCAGGCAGAAAGAAAAAAATCCATGCAGCGAACGCCCTGGCTGTGGCGGCGGGTTTATTTTTGAATGAAGGCACCATGCATTTAAATTAAATGTCAGATGTAATTTAGCATCCAGGCATCAAGAGGCCGAGCATGTGCAGGGAAAGCCAGCAGCACGCGCGAGTGGCTGAGTGTCTGCCCTCCAGCGCCCACGGAGAACGCTCACTCGGGAGGTGTCTCTGTCTTCGGCGTGGGAGGGTCTTCGAGAAGGTGAAGCTCGGCTGTTGCTAAGACACACGAGATCATTGTTTGGAAGGTGTTTTCCTTTCTCTCTCCCCCAAATGACTGTTTAATTGAGGTTACTCTGCACCGCTGACACGCAGTGGAAAGCCCGACCTCACTCGGAGAACTTAATCAAGGCTGATGGAGCCGCGCGCACAGAATCCCAACCGCCCTCGCCCTTTGTTTCCTGTTCACCAAGACTGAGGGGGCCATTCCTGCGGGATGAAGAAACACAGGCCTTCTAAGGACAGAAGGGGAGGGAGGGAGGGATGGAAAGGGGGAAAGGACAGAGACCACCGTGAACACATCTCTGCTTTTTGATATGGGCTGATGCTTCAATAGACATGGGACTTTGCAGCCAAGTGGGACTTGCAATTGCCCTGGACAGCCCGGCCTTGCGAGACTCCCATTCCGATTTCTTGACCCCAGAATGGTAGATATGCTCAGAAAAGCTCTGGCCTTCAGGCTGCAAGCTCCTGAAAAGGATTCATGAGCTCCAGCACCCCAAACCCCAGGCTCCTCCACACTCACTCACGAGGGGCTCTTCAGAGCCCACTTGCCTGCTCTGTCTGCAGCTCTGGCCTAGCTTGGCTAGGTTTTCTACAGGGTGGGGGCACCGAGTGGCCAGGACGACCAAGACAGATCGGCCGTCACCAGTGCAGTGGGGAACATGGCAAGTGCTGCCTCAACAACATGGTGACTTGTCTGAACGTGACTCGACTTTGCATCCCAGGGAAGGAACAGCACAGCTGCCCATCCCCCACAAGCCCCAGGGGTCCAGGCTTCAGGATGGGTTTGTAGCCGCGCTCTGGGCCAGCAAGTGCTCTCCTCCAGCCTCCCTTTCTGGTTCTTGCCTGGCAGGGAACTGGTGGGGGACGGGGAGGTAGGCAGCCTCCTTCCTTCCTCCCTTCCTGGGCAGCCCCGGCCAGAGCTCCCCTGCGGTCCAGCTGGGTGATTGGTGCACAGTGTGACTGTCGCCCTTCTGTGATGGCCCCAGGGTCAGCGCACACTCTCTCTTCTGCTTCCCTGTTTCCAGCTGACTTCCTCACCTGACGGCCCGTCCTCCTCTTATCAGATCTGATCCTCTCCCTGGCCACAAGCTCCCACCCAACCTACAGCCCATGTCCAGGTGCCGAGGCCACCCTCTCTGTTTCCGGCTTCCTGCCCTGTGTGCAGCGTCCTCTCCTACCTGGAGTCCAGCATCCATATTTTCAGTCTTTTAGAACAGGGGACACCCATCAAAGGCAGCAAACCACTGACTCTGGAAACCCGTGATTAGAGATGGCCAGCTCCACCTCAGGCACGGCGAGGGCCGCCAACACGAGGAGCAGCTGTGGGCGGCTTCTGAAAGCCACGCCGCCTTTCAGAAGGGTTCAGGGCTTGTGGCAAACAGCTGGCAGCACCCACTCCTGCTGGAAGCCCGGACAGTCAGTGACCAGATGGCTTTGGCCATGGCCGGCAGTGCTGATAACAGACGGTCAGGAGATGGGTTTCTGTGGCGTGGCTGTTCTCTGAGGGGCGCGAACTAACTGGGAGGAAAGGCGGGGTGTTGGCTCGAGTACCCTCTCCAGGCCTGCATGCAGGCGGCAAGGACAGTGAAGCTAGTCATGTCTCTGCTCAAATCCTAAACGCCTCCCTCTGCTGACGTCGGTACCCACGCCCCGCGCAGTGGGCTTCTGTTCCCCGGGCAACACCGTGTGCCAGGCATGTCTGCTGTGCAGTCATAGGCACAGTCCAGTGAGGAGACGGTGCTGTCCCCTGGCCGATGCCCACTGGACCCCACAGAGGAACGGTGCTGTGGGTTGTGGTTCCCACAGACCCTTCGTCGGGAAAGTTGAGAACTTACAACAGGAAGTGCAATTGGTGCAAGCACTTCCCTTCCTGCCTCCTGTGCCATCAGAACAGGGCTCCAGACACAAAGCCCATTACAAAGTGACCAGCACGGCCACCACTGCTTCTCCTCCCATCTGGGCCTCACTCCAGCCCCAGGTGGCCTCCGTCTGGGCTGCAGCTCATGGCACAGCAGTGATCCTTCCTCCAACACCCCCATCCCTGAAAACGTCCACGTTTCTAGTCTAAGCTCCCTTCTCTGCCACGTGCCAGGCCCCGCACCTGCCTTAACACTCCCCAGGTCACGGCGTGCACGCATGGCTGTGGGTCCTTGGTCTCCTTGCATCTGCAACTGTGTCCTGCCTACCTCCCTGCCCCCCACCGGTTCCCTGCCAGGCAAGAACCCAAACCGCCTGGCACAGCACCCCCGTCCACGGCCATGGCCGCTGTCCAGGCATCACGACCACACCTGCCACCAGGCCCGGCATCTTGCTCCCTCCTCCTCAGCCTGGCACCAGCTGACCCCATCCGTGGAAGGCCTCACTCTCTGGTTTGCCACTGCCCTATCTGAAGCGGGTGCTGGTGAGAGGCTGGGAGGACCAGGCGTCGTGCTGGGATCTGTGGCAACCCAGGAAGGAGCTGCAACTCCGAGGAGTTGGGGTGTGAAAACAATTGTCCACTGTGGGCTCCGGAAGACCTGGGCCTGGCGCGGCCCTTCCCGAGGGAGCCTGTGGGCCCCGAGTCCTGAGAGAAGCAAACTCAGGCCCGGGGGCTGAGTCCGTGTGGGAAATGTGGGCCGCGCTGCCCTCCTGTGGACTCACGAGCCGTCAGGACACTGAGCCACGTTACCTGGCGCTTCTCCGACATGGGCCTCTCCAGCAAAGCCGTGGCGGTGCTCTGAGCTGGGGGCAGGTGGACGTGCCCCGACACTTGGCTTCCGCCAAACAGGGTGGGCCAAGCACTGAGTTCTAGAAAGAAAACCAGGAGGAGGCGGTGTGGGACCATGGGCAGACGTTGCCCTAGACTAGCCCCCATCCCCTCTTGGCTGTGACAGAGGGGACAGTGACAGTGGCCTTCCATTCTCCGCACCCACTGTGCTCACAGGACTCCCTCTGCAGCCCTGCCAGGGCAGCAGGGCAGCAGGGCAGCCTCGTCACCGTCCTTGGAGGAGGCTGAGGCTCCAGCTGGAAAGGTGCTCAGTCCAGGGGGGCCCTTCTCAAAGGATCTGTGCGTTTTGCTGAAGTTCACGGGACACCCCCGGCCCTACTTAGCGTGTGTGTTTTCTTTATAATTGTTGGGCATGCAATGTCAAGTTGTTCATTTCAGGTAAAAGGCGGAATAAACACTGAAGCTGCAGAGAAAGGAAGGTGCGTGATGAACACTCTGCAGAGGGATGTGCTTCAGCGGGGAAGGAAGAACTTAGATTGTAATTTTTTGTTTGTTTGTTTTTGTTTTTGTTTTTTGAGACAGAGTCTCGCTCTGTCGCCCAGGCTGGAGTGCAGTGGTGCAGTCTGGGATCACTGCAGCCTCAGCTTCCCTGGGCTCAAGCCATCCTCCCACCTCAGCCTCCTGAGGAGCTGGGACTGTGGGTGTGCACTACCACGCCTGGCTAATTTTTATAATTTTTGTAGAGACAGGGTTTCTCCATGTTGCCCAGGCTGGTCTCAAACTCCTGGGCTCAGCAATCTGCCTGCCTTGGCCTCCCAAAGTGCTGGGATTATGGATGGGAGCCATCACACCCAGATGATATTATAATTTTACTCTTAAAAATCTTTATGAAACATGGAAATACTGAGACTTTTAGATTATTCAAGCTGTGAAAGACAAACTGCCCAGCAACCTGGTACGGTGCCAAATGTTGAGAAAATCCGTAATTCAAAACAGCAGCTTCCGATGACGTTTGTTATTTTTAAAATCGCGTTTTAGTCCTGTGCTACAAATGGGCGTATGACAGCGTGCCTTTCTTCAGAAGCTCATGGAGCTTCCAGGACAGGTTCATGTTTACAGCTCTGTCTTCACGGGTGGGTTTGAGAAGTGGAGTCACCCTCATCTGATGATAAGAAAATGTGGTTCATATGCACCATAGAATACTATGCAGCCATCAAAGGAATGAAATCACGTCCTTTGCAGCAACATGGGTGCAGCTGGAGGCCACGATCCTAAGCAAGCTAATGCAGAAACAGAAAACCAAATACCACATGTTCTCACTTACGAGTGGGAGCTTGGCACTGGGTACCCATGGACACAAAGATGGGAACGACAGACAGTGGGTAGGAAGGGGAGAGGGAAGGGGTGAAAAAAACCACCCCTTGTCTACAATGGTCACTGCCTGGAGATGGATCCATTCTTACTCCAAACCTCAGCAACACGCAATACACCCAGGTACCAAACCTGCACACGTACCCCTGATTCTAAAATAAAGTTGAAAAAAAGAATGCGAGCATTTCCCATTTGTCACAGGCCCTTCCCACAGCTGTGTCCAGCACCCAGGTTCCCAGCCAGGGCTGGGCAGGGCTGGCTCTGTGTAGGTAAACGCTGCGGTGGTCTACTTGGCATCTGACTACCCTGACATTTTATGGGTAGGATTTGTACCACTGCACAAGAATAGTTTCAACCAAAAATATACATGTGGAAAACAGTAGGAAATGCCAGAAAGACCAAACTTCTTTACAATCAAAGAATTACGTGTGTGTATGTGTTTTTAAGTGGAATTATCTGGAAGAGTGGCATTTCCAAAAGAGTTTCCATGAATGAGTGAATAATGAGGTTCTGGGTTAGGATCTTGGGTCTGTAATTTATTATCTGGGTAAAATGAGGCCAATTTTTTAACTTTTTAATTAATTATTTAATTTTTTTTTTGAGACAGAATCTCACTCTGTCACCCAGGCTGGAGTGCAATGGTGCGATCTCAGCTCACTGCAACCTCCACCTCCCAGGTTCAAGCGATTCTCCCACCTTAGCCTCCCAAAGTACCTGGGATTACAGGTGCACGCCACCATGCTTAGCTAATTTTTGTATTTTTAGTAGAGACGGGGGTTCACCATGTTGGCCAGGATGGTCTCAAACTCCTGACCTCAAGTGAGCTGCCTACCTTAGCCTCCCAAAGTGCTGGGATTATAGGTGTGAGCCGCTGCACCTGGCTTTTAACCTTCTAAAGCTCAGCCTCCTGTTTTGTGGAGCAGCAGTGTCTGTGCCTGCACTGCTCTCACTGCACAATGGCAGCAGTACAGCATGCAACTTAGCAGGGAAAGGCATGGGAAACTGCTAGTGTGGGGACTCGAGGAACATCAGCAGTGCTCTTAACTTCATAGGAATTGAGGCCAAACCATTTATGGGTGACTATGTCAGGAAAACGGAGGCAAAAAAACAAAAACAAAAACAATCAACCTGTTCGTGATAGCCGGGAAACTGCTCAGGGGAAAGAGGACATCGCTTTCCATGTCATTATTCCTCAGCCGGGGTTTGCGGATGGGAGTGCTGGTGACTTAGGCACATAAAGAAGAAAAAGTCTTTCTGTGAAACATGGGCGGAGCTTGGAATATGCAGGACCATGCATGAGGGACGGGCCCAAGTCAGGGATGTGGGTTGGACCCCTGCCAGAAAAGCAAACGGACCAAAGGTGTCCCTCAAGCAAACGGGGAGTGGATGGAATATGGTATGCTATGCGGCTCACAAGATAAAAATTTTTTTTTAAACCTCCCCACCCCCTAAAGAGATCATTATTATTACAATATAGAAAAACCTATAGCCTTGCAATTGAAGCTGCACCGTGTAGGCAGAGACCGTCAAGGAACCCACAGCAGAAGTAGCCATGGGTGAAGGCTGAGGCTGCATGGTGCAGGCAGGGACCGTCGAGGAATCCACAGCAGAAGTGGCCCATGGAGGAGTAAGGCTGAGCTGCCTCCTACCGCATCGATACAGAAGCCAGGCCAGGAAGGCAGAGTGGGAGAGCAGAGAGACACACTCCACACCGTAGGCCCAGCTCACCCTCTAGGACTGAGGCAGAAGTGCTGGAGCTCTCCGGGGCCGGGGGGGACAAGGAGGGCCGGGCAGGCATGGGCAGGGCTGGGGCAACTGGGCAAGTCCCCAGGGAACTTTGGATATGGGCAGAGGAACGTCTTCCAGTTGGAGAAGGCGGGAGGTGTTAAGATGCAAGCACGTGGCAGTTAGTGGGCTACGAGGATCTTTCCTATCTCGGAGCCGTGCGTCTTTCACCTGTTATTCGACTGGTATGCTATGTGGCTCACAAGATAAAAGTTTTTTTTTTTTTAAACCTCCCTCACCCCCTAAATAAATTATTATTACAATATAAAAACCTAGCCTTGCAAAACAGCTTTTGAAGAATAAGGGAAATAATTGCTCAAAGCCCACTTGCTCTACAAACAGATGATTTCAGAGACCTTTGAAAAGAGACCCAGCTGCTGAACTTAACCTGGGACTCCAGGAATTAACCAGGCTCTGCCCCGACGCTGGAGACACTGTGCACAAGGAGGCGGTGCTGGACTTCGGCAGGGCCCTGAAGAAGCTCTTCTGTGCACTGAAAATCCAGTACCACCTGGTGGGTCATCCTCGGGGCAGCCCCAGGAAAAACGTGGTGAAGCCAGGGGTTTGCGGGAGGGGACAGCCTTGCCGGTGCAGGGGACACGGTTGTGGGACTAACAGTGCTGGGGGGACATGGTCTCGGGATTGACGGTGCGGGGGGGACACAGTCGTGGGATTGAGTGCCGGGGGGACGGGGTCGCGGGACTCACGGTGCGGGGGACACGGTCGCGGCGCCGGACTGACGGTGCGGGGGACGCGGTCGCAGGATGGGATGTGCTCCCCGTCGCCCCCCACGTCGCTGCATTGGGCTGGCTGGGGGGAAGGAAAGGGTCACTGTCATGATTGACTGGACAGGCACTAATGCCGACCACACCCAAACATGGCTGTCCAGCCGCCGTTCCCATGGCCTGCGCCCTCCGTGGTCATGCTCAGCTCATGCAGCTCCTTCAGCGAAGCTGCACAGCCGTCAGGGTAACCTCCATTTCCCCAAAGGGCAAGATGGGCTCAGAGGCGAGGTAGGTGGCACAAGGCCACACAGTTGGTCAGCTCAGCCAGGCTGGGATGCAGGCCCCAGACCCTTGCCCCTGTGTAGTTCTGGCTCTGGCTGGGCAAGGTGGACTTTGCACAGTGTTTGGGAGGCTAAAGGGAGCTGAGGCAGGTGGCAGCCGCTGTCCTGGGAAGGCTGCGTGGGTGGGACGTCCTCTCTTGGCCGTTCTGCTTCCCAGGTGGGCAGACGCAGGGGTCCCTGGAGGACAGGGCTAGCGTGTCCCCTGCATCCCGCGGTGTCCTTGCTTTGTGTCCAGGCCCCTCCTGACCCCCGCCCGCCCATCCTACTG
>NW_016823619.1:195526-212777 GCF_001698545.2 Rhinopithecus bieti
GCCCACCCTACTGGATCAGAGAGGTGGAGGCAGTGGCCCCTTCCCCAGCTCCCCTTGCAGTCTCTGACCCTAGTTGCACAACAGATGGCCCTGCTCAGAAAATCCTGACTTCATGGGACTTCTAGTGGCTCTGCCTCCCGGATGGAGCCGTGCCTGTGTGGCTGCTCCGTGGCTAACAGTGTGCTCCTGGCTTCCCTGACACGTCCACCCCGCCAGCCACGTCAGGCCATTGCTGAACTGGAAGAGTTGACATCGCTTCTTAATTTTCATACTTAGGTTTATGTTATGTTTTCCAAGTTATATAAATCACATCAAATAATTCCGAGGTTTCAAGAAAAAGGCAAGTGATTCTATTCCTCATTTTTGGGGGTCTGAAAAATCATGACCTGTGAAACCCTTCAGACCTGCCTGGGGTTCGGGTCCCCAGATCTACTGCTCCCCACTTCCCTCTCCTGGGAGCATCAATGCCTGGGCGCCATGGGTGTGGACGGCCAGCATTGTCACTTAGGTCCGAGCTAAGTTACGTCTCCTCTGCCCAAATCCTGTCAATGCAGCACCATGTCCACCACGCGCCAAGGGAGCCTGCTGGGCTGAGATGCACCTGTTTTGGCAGTATGGGGGAGCGGTGCTCCTGAGGAGCTCGGAGGCCCTGCTCCCTGGATGGACTGGCTCCTGCAGAAGCTCTGGCAGGTGGGAAAACCGGAGGTGGCAGGGGTCTGCTAGTGTCAGCCGTCTGGCTCAGGAGCCTGGCAAGGGCATGCTCAGGATGGTGGGGGGAGCACACGGCCTTCCTGGGTGACAGTCTGTCTGGCCGTGATGGGGAACAGCATTGGGGTTTCCAAGAGACACAACGGGAGGCACGGAGGATGGTGTCCTGACCGCCCCACTCTGCTCTCATCTCCCAGCCGCACTTCTCCGCCAGCTCCTGACTGTCTACAGCTCCCCACGCGGGATGCTGGGTGCCTGGCCCTCCTTCAGATGGCATTTCTGGAATATTTGGGAGAACACACAGGACTTCTCTTTTCTGCTTTGCCTGCAGGTGCAGCTCAGCCCGACACGTGTGGGAACTCTCCGGGATTCTCCCGTTTCTTGCGTGTCCAGTGTCAGCTCCTTGTAAGTCCATCAGGGCCTCTTCATTAAGACTGAATTTAAAGCCAGACTTTAAAGCATGAGACTGCTGTCTTTTCAAATGCCTCCTTCAAATGGAAGATGGACAAGTGTGGCTCAGGCATGCAGGGCTCACTGTGCGGGTTGGCCTGGCCTTTTATCTTCAGTGGTTGCTGTTATTGGTCAATGATTTTCATGTTCAGATCTGCAAGTTCTGGACTCAAGACTTTGAGGCTTTAAAAAATACTTTAACAAATAATGTACGTGTTGAGAATGGTCGCCTGGGCAGCGATTGTAAGGGAAGTTCTTGGTGTTGTCTTTCAAAATGTGCCAGTCCGTGTGGGGTGCTGGTGCTCTGGGGTACCAGCCCCTGCACCTCTCTTGGGGAGGAGCTGGATGGAACTCAAGTCCAGTACTCACAGAGGCCCATCCTGAGTTGTCTGCCCAGGAAGCATCGCTGATGAACCATCGTGTAGGAAGAGACCGGGCAGGAAAAGTGGGACCATCTCAGCAGACCCTACCTGTCAGGGGGACCCGCCCCTTCCTTCCAGCCTTCCCTGTTCACACAGGATGCTGCAGGCCACCAGGGTGCTGTCCCCCCAACGCCATATAGGCATTCAGAACAGATGCCACACTCTGTTCTAGGGGCCTCCTTCTGCCCCCACATCACCCACTGAATCTCTCTAACATCCCCCATGTGGTGATCAGTTTCCCATGTGCTCAGGGGGTTCTGCACTCAAATCTTACAGCTGATGTGGGGTAGAGACGGAATCCCACCCAGGCTTGGCTCCCAGGAGCACAACCCAGGATAGGACAGTGACCTGTGCTTTGCAGAAAAGTGAACTCAGCACAGTCAGGCGCGAGGGGCACGTTCTCGGCAGCCCCATGTTCAGCTCTATGTGCGTGACCCCAAACTTCCTAAAGGCTCATGATGCAAATAAAACCACAAGTCCTGCCCTCCAGAGCTCATTATCTGGGCCCAGAGCAGCCACTCCGCAGAAGTGTGAAGGAGAAGAATGACCAGAGTCGGTCCTCCCTGTCCTCGCTCCTCATCCTCCCCACCTCCCACATCTTCCCTGTGCTCCCCGAGTCTTCTCTGTGCCCCTCAGCCATCTTCTGGCCAGATCCAGCCTCACCCCATCACCATTTCTATTCAGCGGTCACACTCTCCACTGACACCTGCTGGGGTACTTGCCTTTTAACAAGGCATCCAAAATAAGGAAAAACTTTTCAGAGCCAAAGGAGAGAGGTGGGAGCATCGTGGCCCCAGGCACCACATGCAGGGAGGGGTATCCGGGGCCCCCCTTGGGAAGTGTGTCCCTGCATGTCCAAGGCCCTGCAGCCACAATCCAGCCCCGCCCCTGAAAAGCATGTGAAGCCCATGTGCTGGTGCCAGAGGCTAACACTCCATCAGAGCCCACGGCCGCCCACTCACGGGCACGGGGCTAACCCTCCATCAGAGCCCACGGCCGCCCACTCACGGGCACAGTGCTAACCCTCTATCCGAGCCCACAGACGCCCACTCACGGGCACGGGGCTAACCCTCCATCAGAGCTCACGGCTGCCCACTCACGAGCATGGGGCCAGCCCTCCATCAGAGCCCACAGCCGCCCACTCACGGGCACAGGGAAAATCCTCCATCAGAGCTCATGGCCGCCCACTCATGGGCACGGGGCTAACCCTCCATCAGAGCCCATGGCTGCCCACTCACGGGCACAGAGTCTGGCCCAGGCCACAATGGGAAGGGGAGGGAGATGGCCTGAGGTGTCCAGTCCAATTCACATTTCCAGCCACATACACTATAACTTCTGGCGTGATATGCCCTCCTCATTTTTCTCTCCCTTCCCTTTTCCAACAAAAGCTCAGCCCTGGAGATGACAGCACAGACTCCAGCTCTCCAGAGGCCCGAGACAGCCTGCCCCAGTCACTGTGGCCATGGGGCAGCCTTCGCTCTGATGCATAGCTTGGCGGTGGCCCTGAGCCAGGCTGGTGTGACCTTGAGTTCCTTCTCCTAACCCCAAACCCCGCAGCACAGTTGGGGATCCTCTTGGCTGGGTCCCCAGGGGAGCTGCACACTGAGCCTCGGCCTCCCTTTCAGAGCGGAGAGCAGCTGCCCCCGGCCATGGGGGAAGGCCATGACCCTGCTGCCTGCGGATTAAATTCTTCTGGAAATCTTAGCCTGCCTCACTGCTTGGTTTCCTTTTCATTAGAAATTAATTCCTCCCTTCGATGCTGAAGTCTGGTGGCCAGTCCTCTCTTCGCAGTGGAGTCACATGCTGGAGTCTCCTGAGGGCAGGACAGTGCCAACAGTGGAAGGAGGAGGCTGCACCCGGCAGGGTTAGGGGCTGCTGGGTCTCTGCTGTGTGGCTGCTGCCCCATGTGGCTGCCCCACCCCCCAGAGCACCATGGTACCCACCTCTTGTTTTCAGAGAAGCAACAACACCTCATATTCAGTCTAACCTGTGACCATTTTCCGAACACTCTCATGTTCGTTTGATCTTCATGGTGTTCGTGAACACAGGGAAGCTTTAGTCACAGCCACGTGAGTGGAGCACGTGGAGGCTAGGCGAGGCCGCCATGCACACACCCTCTAGGACGGCTGTAACTAAAAACACACACACACCAAAAATGCGCTGACGAGAACGCTGAGGAATCGTAACCAGAACACTCTGCAGGGAGGAAGGTAGCGCATGATGCAGTCGCTGTTAGTGGGTCCTCAAAAATCTAATCACAGAATCACCCTAGGACCCAGCAGTTCCACCGAGGACATATGCCCAGAAGCACCGAATGCAGCGGCCCAGAGATTCACACACCCACATTCACAGCAGCAGCGCTCACAGAAGCCAAGAGGTGAGGCCACCTAACTGTCCACCAATGGAAGAAAGGATAAACAACATGTGTCCACCCACCCATGGGAATATTACTCGGCAGAGAAAAGGAAGGGATTTTGGACACAGGCTACAACATGGATGAACCTTGAAGATGTTATGCTAAGTGAAATAAGCCAGTCACAACGTGATAAACACTGTGTGATTCCACTCGTATGAGGTCCTTAGAGTCATCAGATCCATAGAGACAGAATGTAGGACAGTGGGTCCTGGGGGCCGGGGAGTTAGTGTTTAATGGGGACAGATTTCCAGTGTGGAAAGATGGAAAGAGTTTTAGAAGCAGATAGTGATGATGCTTGCACAGTATTTTGAATGTAAATACTACCATAAATTGTACATTTAAAGGTTAAAAATCACAAGGGTTATATATTTTACCACAACAAAAAATGAAAAAATGAAAGAATGAGAGACTGCATGCCTGGCATACAGCAGGGGACGGGAGCCAATTATCTGTCCTACAGCTAGGAAATGATCCATCCTCCCATCCATCCATCCATCCATCCATCCATCCATCCATCCATCCAGCACTCATCCATCCTTCCATCCTTCCTCTACCCATCCATCCATCCATCCATCCATCCAGCACTCATCCATCCTTCCTCCACTCATCCATCCATCCATCCATCCATCCATCCATCCATTGATCCATCGATATTCATCCATCCATATCCATTCATCCATATCCATTCATCCACCCTCCCACCAATCCATCTACCCATCCACTTCCATCCATCCAACCATCCATCTTTCCTCCATCCATCCATCCATCCATCCATCCTTCCATCCTTCCTCCATCCATCCACACATCCATGCATCCATCCATCCACCCACCCGTCTACCTACCAATAACCTCATCATCCAACCACCCATCCTTTTCCTCCTCCATCCATCACTCCCCATCCATCCTTCATCCATCCATCATCCTTCTTTCATCCATCCAACCATCCATCCATCATTCCTCCATCCATCCACCCTTCACCCATCCGTCCATCCCTCTTTCATCCACTCACCCATCCATCATCCATTCTTCCTCCATCAATCCACCCATCCACCATCTTCCTTCATCCATCATCCATCACCACCACCATCATATCCATTCACATCCATCATTCACTCTCTCCATCCGCCACCATCCCTCATCTTCCAATCATCCATCCATCCATCCCACCCACCCATCCACTCCATCCTTCATCATCTACTCTTCACCCACATCAATCCTTCTTTCATCCACCACACACCCATCCTCCATCATCCATCCATCCATCCATCCATCCATTCTTACATCCATTCACCGCACCCATCCTCGATCCATCATTCGATTTCTTCCTCCATCCATCCACCCACCCATCCCACTCATCATCATTATTGCTCCATCCATGCATCCATCCACTCCCACCCCCCATCCATCCATACATCCATTTCTTCCCCATCATCCGACCCTTCACCCATCCATCCACCTTCTTTCATCCACCCCCACACACCCAGTTCCGACCATCCAAACCACCATCCTCCTTCACCATCCAGCCAACCATTATCGCTTCCTTCATCCAATCCATATCCCATCCATCCATCCATCCATCCATCCAGTTGCCCACCATCCATCATCCATCATCCATTCTTCTTCCATCCACCATCATCCACCGTACTATTCCATCATCCAATCTCTCCACCATCCACTATCCCTCAACTGTCCACCAATCCATCCATCCTCGATCCATCCACACACCCACCATCCATCCATCCATCCATCCACCAACATCCATCCTTCATCCATCCATCCATCCACTCATCCATCCATCCATTCACCCACCCATCCATCATCCATTCTTCTTACATCCATCCATCCACCCATCCATCCTTCCTTCATCCATCCATCCATCCATCATCCATCGACCCATCTATCATCCACTCTTCTTCCTTCCATCCACCATCCCTCATCTGTCCACCAACCCATCCATCCATCCATCCATCCATCCATCCATCCATCCATCCTTCTTTCCTGTATCCATCTGTCCACCCATCCTTCCTCCATCCATCCATTGATCCACTCATAAACAAACACTTTTGCTGAAGAGACAGGGGAGGAATGAGAAAAAGCTATTCTCAGAGCTTCTATCCTAGAGAATTGCTGGTATTTGCAGAGTATGTCTGAATGACTTGGGTGTTCCTCACAAATGCCTGTGCTGTGTGTCCTATTCTTCTCCCCAGTTTATGGAGGAGACGCTGAGGTACCCAGAAGTGCAACAGTTTGCTCAACACTCCATAGCATTTGACTGAGACACCATTTCTTGGAGGTCAGGACATTGAGATCTCAGAGGCTGGATGAGACACAGGGCCACTTTGCAGGTGGCCCTCGAAACACGTCCCCTTGGCTGCCTCCGTTGGGGCCCTCACCTTCTACTTGTAGGTGATGGCACCAGAAATGGCCTTTTCTGGGCTTATGCCTCTGACTTCCTGGCCAGCTCTCAGCACTGGCTCTTGCCGGGTGGGTGGAATCCTGTCTGATGACCCAGCTGGGAGTGGCTTGTCTCCCTCTGGACACGGCCAGCCCTCCTCCTGGCACCACCTAGCACCATGCAATAGTCACAACAGGGGCTGCCATGGCCACAGCTCCCCCTGCAGGGTAGGGACCAGACCCTGGCACATCTTGATGCAAATCTTGGCACTTGCTGTGTAGATGAGGAGCTCTGGACAAGGTGCTGAGCTTCCCTGGCTGCAGGGAGGTCAACACAAAGTAGCCAGGCTATACCGGGCACGCAGCACTCCATGTCCATTGTCCATCTGTGGCTTATGAACGCCTTGTACCAGATTTATCCCTTGGACCCTGCAGTGTAAGGGGACCACGGAAGCTTCTGAATGAGAAGGAGGGGTTTCCCTGTTTCTCCTGGCATCTTGGTTTTGCAATTAGACTGACTGCCGTGTTATCTGTGTTCTTAGGATAACCCAATCTTTCTCTCTCCTTCTACCTTGAAAAGGATGCCTGACACTTTGTATGGTGTTTGCCTTTGCATACAAATGGCTGGGAAGTCCTCACAGTAAGAATGCTCATGAATACAGCAGTAAGAATGCTCCTGCTCTCCCAGGAAACACTGCATTGGGGAAGTGAGTGCCCATGGGTACAAGTCAGCAACCGGCCAGGGCGACCGCTTTTCCACCTCCAGGCCAGTCTGCCTTCCATGGTCACAGGCGAACACTGCTCTGTTTGGTGCTGTGCCTCTGCAGTGTGGTGAGAACTCTCTAATACTGCTACTCCTCTTAGAAACGCTGTGTGTGTGTGGAGGCGGTGGGAACCAGTGGTCCTGGCATGGCCTGCCAGGCTGGAGCAGAGCCAGGCCCGAGCTGAAGCAGCAACGTCCAGCTCTGTGCTCCTTGCTGATTTTTGCTGGTTTGTTTGTTTGTTTTGTTATTGTTTTTAAACTCAAAAGGCAGGTAGGACTTAGGAGGCAAGAAAGCTCAGTTGAGGGACATTAAGGACAGGAAGGCAGAGTCATGGGATGCTTCCGTACACAATTCCTGCTTATTGCTGACACTGAGTGGTAAAGAGAGAACTGCCACGGTGAGTCACACACTCGGCAGTGTGGCAACTAATACTGATCTTCCAAACAGTAAAAAAAAAAGAACAAACTGGAAACACAAACTCTACTTCAAATTGCAACTACTTAAGCATCTTTGTTTAACAAAATCAGTAACAAGAAGATTTCATTAACAAAGCTGCAACCTATATTTGTGGCTATGAATTCCCTAACTTGCTGGAATATCAAATTCAGACCACAGGAGATGCAGACAGTGAGGCCCAGCAAGCCTGTTTTACAGTCAGTGGATCGCCCTCTGCTCCTCCAAGCAGCTCATCTGCTTGGCTGTGCAATCTGAGTGCACACGGGCAGAACCGCACGCCACGTCCTCAGGCTTTGCTTTGGGGCCAAGAAGTGACCCCCCCCCACAGTGACAGAGTGTGGCTCCGGCCTGGATGCCCCGCCCTGGCCTCCAGTTCCCACATCCCGGCCACGTGAGCACGCGGCTCCCTCGGCTGCCACACTTGTCTTCAAGGAGCCATGATGGGGACCACGTGAGGCTCCCCAGCTCCTGGAGAGGCCAAGGGGGCCGTGACGCCCCTGCCCAGCCCCAGCTCCACCCCAGATGTTTCTGTTCAGAAACAAAATCAGTTACAAAAAAACCTAAACACATCACCCCACATGAAAAGTCATTTGGAAAAATCATTTGGAAATCACACTGATTTCCTTAAAATATAAAAAACACTGATTTATCTCGATCTCATCCATTCTGCTGAGGGAAGCTGTTTCTACTTTAATTGCAGTGTCTTTAGTAAACAAGGAAAAGTGATTGGGGTGTTTCTGGCACCCACAGTGCCACAGCACCTATGGAGGCTTTAAAGAACAAACGCACCCTCGGAAGAAGTTACTCGGCGAACTCGACACACACATCTCTGAGTCAGACGTTTCCTCACATTGTCCCCTCGTTTGTCAACACGTAATTACTGTCGCCACTGTGCACTGACGCTGGCATCAGGCTGCATGTGCCAGTCAGCATAAAAATATGGCCGTAATGTTGGCATAATTTTTCATGATCATCTTCATTAACCACAGCGAGCGGGAGGAGCGTTCGCCTGCACCCAGCCATCGCCATGACAACGTCTCCACCGCGGCCAGCCCGGTGTCTGCCGAGGGCAGCGGCTGAATGTCCTTATTATTCCGCCCCCCACACGCCTTGCCCGTGCCAAGCAGGGACCAACGCACGCCCGTGATTTATCCCCGGGCCACTCCCGACGGCATCCAGGCTTAAGGCGCTGGTCTGATTTCACAGTTTAATTACTGCTAATCTGAGAGGCCACAGCTAATGAGCTCACCCTGCTGGAATCCTCACACCCCTCCCCTGGATGACTCCCCTCGTTGGGGGGGGGGGGGGCGGTTAAGGAAGTTGCATTGACTTCTAGACGTGACAGGTTGACTAAGCACCTGTGGAAACATCCCAGCAATGTCAACAAGCAAACGGAACATAGACACGGTTTTGGAATTCAGCCACCACAACTCCACTGAAGACAGTATGGGTCGCGGATACACCCCAGATCTTCTGCAGGCCTTGGGTAGAAGATGTTGGACTACAGCCATGCCACGGGCTCCCTTGGTCCTGCATAAAACACACCCACACATCTTCACCAGGATTTGTAACAGCACAACAGACGCGTCACCAGCCCCTCTACACGGAACTCTCTTCCGCAGCTCCCTGTGGCTCAGTGCGTTCCTGCCTCCCACTCCACCACAGCTCCCTCCCAGACCTGCGGGCTTTGCATCTAAAATACGGTCCCAGGCGTTCCTCACCTGGACTCCCGGGGAGGCTCCCACGGGGCCCCTGCCTGCCACCTGCCCCTTCGCCCACTTTGTTCCTCCCAAGACCCAGCAGATGGCCTGAAAGCACATGTGGGACTGTGGCCTCCATTGCAGTCATCACTGCTTACTGGGCTTTGGGATGCACACCCCGACCTCGGCTACCACGTCCACGTTTGGCCCCAGCAGCCTGTCTGGCCCGGGGTTCTCTGCGGCTTCCTTGGTCTCCGAGCCTCCCCAGCACTTTCAGTTCCCTCTGCCACCAACCCCTGTGAATGCTGCTTCTGCTTCTAGAACACTGCTCTGCAATTTAGATATGAAGTTCTGGCACCCTCAATTCTATGTGTTTAATCCAGTGAATTTAATTTCAGGAACATATTGGAACCATGCTTAGCTTCAGAGCAGAGTTTAAGTAGATAGAATATGACTGGCACTTTCTGCTGGTTTAAGTGTGTCAGTCACAGAATGCCTGATTTCAATATAACAACTACCATTGCTTAATGATAATGCTAATTAAGTATTCTTAGCAGTAGCACGTGGAAAAACTGGATTTTCAATTAAGCACTTTCTGTGGTGAGGGTCTCAGCAGCTCCCGCCTCTTTCCGTTAAACTGGAGGCTTTCTGCCATTGTCAGGCCCTGTGCACCCAGAGAATGAGGGAATTACGAACGCGTTAAGCTAATTTCTTTTCATTTTCGTTCAATGGTACCATGAACTTTTCAAGTACATGATCCTACTCTCTCCTCTGGGGAGAAATCTTTGTTAAAAACTAGCCCTATAGGGGAGCTTATTTTGCCCAGTGACAGAGCAGATCTAAAAAAAGCATCAAATCTTCCTTCGTATCCTTTAATACATCCCTCCAGCTCCGGTAGACGGACATCCTCGGGAAGACCGTGCGGCCAGCTTCAGACACAGCAAGGTCGTGAGGCGTCTGCATTCAGACTCATTGCTGGGTGTGCTGAAGAGGGCCATGCATTCTCGGATGCGCCTGCCCCCGAGGCGAGACCTCTGTCCTCCCCGCCTGAGTGCGGGGGCTGTGCGCCCGCTTGGCCAGTCAAGGCAGCAGAAGTAACGCCCTGCCAGTTTCTGGCTTCTGGGCTCAGACTCGAGAGACTGGCAGCTCCCATTTCCTCTCTTGGGACACTTGCTCTTGGGAAACTAGCTGCCATTCTGTGAGGAAGCCCAAGCAGCCCTGTGGAGGCTCCACATGGAGAGGCCCAGAGCTCCCAGTCACAGCCCCAGCTGAGCTCCACAACTGCCACCACAACGTGCCAGCTGTGTGGACAAGCCCTCTTTGGGGCGAGCCCTCCAGCCCCCTTGGACCACCCCAGGTGATGCCAGTGGAGCAGAAACAAGACTTCTCCGTCATCCCTGCCCAGATTATAGAGCCAAGAGCAAAACAGGGCTCTCCAGTTTGGGATAATTTGCTATGCAGATATAGATTCCTGGGGTACCTGCCCCCCATTCCCTGTCTCCATCTCTGATATAACACTAATCCGACCGGCTGCCAGTTCATGCCCTTCTGTGGCTTGCAGCAGCTGATAGTGACATCTCTTTGCCAACTCAACTTAACAGCCACCCACCATGTCACGGGTGCAGAGTGCTGGATCTGGGACTCCACAGAGCGGTGAGACACAGCCCCTGCCCTCAGAGAGCTTACAACTGAGTGGAGGAGAAAGACACACACGGCACAGGCAAAATGTGCCGGCAAAGCAGTGCAAAGGGCAGTGCACACACAGGCACAGACACAGACACACACACAGACACACACACAACACAGACACACACACAGATACATATACACACACACAGATGCACACAGATGCCCACATAGACATACACACAGATACACAGAACACAGACACAAACCGGCGCATGGACACACACACACATACACATACACAGACATACACACACAGACACACAGACACACACACTCACATAGACACACACAGACACACACACACAGGCACAGACATACACAAACACAGACATACATACACAGAGACACACACATAGACACAGATACACACAGACATAGACACAGACACAGGCAAAGCCACACAGACACCCATACACATAGACATACATACACAGACACAGACACCACACACAGGACGTACACACATACAAGACCACACACAGACACAGCACACCACACATACACAGACATACCACAGACACACTATACATACACACAGACACGCACATAGGAAAACACAGTACAGATAACCCTACATAAGACATAGACCACACAGACACAAACACACACAGACACACATAGACACACATATAGAAGCACACACAGAAACACCACACGCATAACCACAGGCACACACAGACACACAGACCACATATTAAGAACACACAGACACACAGACACAACATATACAGACACACATAGACACACAGACACCATATACAGACACACAACACACAGACACCATATTACAGACACACACAGACAACAGACAAAAACACAGCCTTGTTGAGAGCCCTGACCCGCAGACCACGGTGGCTACAGTGTGAGCCCAGCTGAGTCCTGCTCAGTCCTGCCCAGAGGCCTGGGGCTGGAAGTGGAAGGAGGCCCCTGATCCAGGTGCAGCTCCTGCTCCCGGAACCGCCTGTGAACGACTGTGTCCTGGGCGAATCCTGCTGCGGGCGGCCTCAGCTCCACGCACTCTCTAGGATCAGTCAGGTGGAGTTGGCACCCAGGGCAACTCCAGAGGACATGCGAGGCTCTCGGCGTCGGGTCTTGGTGTGGGGTCTCTTGGCCGGGTCTGGGGGGACCCCTGCGGGGGTTGGGAGAACGTCTTTTTGGACAAACATAAACACATTGGGTCTTTGGTTGCTTTTGCATCTTGTTCTTCTCTGGCCTCTGTGCCCCCGCTCCTTTGTCCAAGGTCCCATGTGCTGCGAGGCCGTGGGTGGCTGCCCAGGACGTGGAGCCGGAGACCTGGGTGACAGGGTCCAGGCTGCATGCTGACTCCGGGCGTACACTGGGCACTGGCAGGGTCTTCCTGGGCCGCCTGCTCCCCTGTAAATGGACAGTGATACAACCAGTTTCCTAGAAATCCCGGAACTGGATCCAGGCTGGGTGAGAAGGTGCCTTCCACAGAGGTCCACACCGTCCTCAGTGCTGGGACCACCGAGATGCTACGGTTTCCATCCAGCAGCTCGCCACGAGGACCTCGTTCCAGGCACTCGCAGCAGACGGAGGCTGGGGTCCTCCACCTCCACTTTTCTGACTCCTCCCTCTTCGGGACAAGCCTCCTTGGTCATGCCCCGGGTGGCCTTCAGCAGAGGTTTAGCTCTACGTGGACATTCGAAGCACACACCAAGCACGGCCCCTTCTGTGAGCGGGGACAAGTCCAGGAAACAAACAGGAGGGAGGCGGCTCCTGACCTCCAGGAGATGAAAACCGGCTCTTACAATGTGGGGGACTCTTACCCTGGCCAGCTCTGCAGTCCCCATGGATGCCTTTGCCCAGGCCCACCTGCCTCTTCCCAGCACCGCCCGTGTCTTCCTCTGGGGAGAAGAGCCTGTGTTGTTTCCTCCATCAGCCGTGAGGGCCAGCTTCACAAAGATGTAGTGGGCTGTGGGGCCAGGCGGCTTGCTGTACCTCCCACCCAAGCCCAGGGCCCTCCTACCCAGACTTTGGCCCAGTGCCTCCCTCTGTCTGTCTTGCCTGTGTTCCTTGGAGCTGTATCTTCCTCAGCCTCAATTTCTCTGCCCATTGGTGTCTTTGTTCCCTAACCTCAGCCCCCAGGTCCTGGTTGGTGGGGCCTGTGTCCGCCTCATCCAGTTCTGGACTCTTTGTGATGATGGTAACAACAACAGGACTGATCCAAGTTGAAGTCAATTGGTGAATGAATCAATAAACTCCAACTGAGGGCTCTACACAGCACATCCCAAGTGTCATATAGAGTACAAGTAATTTCCTTTTTCATTTATACCTCACTTCATTCCAGAAAGGTAATTAAGAGATGTATACAAGTTAGCAAAGTAAACACATATTTAAAAAGAGGTGACGAAAAGAAAACATAGGGAAAACAGGAATGGGAAATAAGTTGGAGCCAAGAATGAGGTTAGTACACAAAACCCATGACATGGACCTCCTTACTAGGAGCTGGCTACAGATGGGGCTGTGAGCTCCCTAGCTG
The DNA here is from genome assembly GCF_001698545.2 of Rhinopithecus bieti. Classification (NCBI taxonomy): domain Eukaryota; kingdom Metazoa; phylum Chordata; class Mammalia; order Primates; family Cercopithecidae; genus Rhinopithecus; species Rhinopithecus bieti. The sequence continues at coordinate 209,026 of NW_016823619.1, forward strand.
CCACGGGGAAGAGAGGAACAGGATCCACAATGTCTATATGACAAAAACAGACAACGTATTCTTTTGAAAATCATAGCTATTCTTAAATTAAAAAAGAAATGTTCCAGGAGTCCTCACAGAGAGGTGCTGAATAGAATATGCACCATCTTCCATGCATGCAATGCCTAGGGTTGCTGGTCTCAGGCCGAGTAAAAAGGCTGTGCAGGAGCCCAGCATGGCCCGGGCATCATGCCTCTCAAGCCTGGTTAATCCTAAGGTGGGCCTTTGAGGGTTTAGAAAGGATAAACCATGTCGATATTATTCTTCCCAACCAAGATTTCACTAGAAGTTGAGCTGCAGTGAGTTTAAAAAAATGGTAAGCCCCCCATCTCTGCACACAGTTCATAATCTAGGTTGTGAGACAGCACACCGGCCCATATGCACAAGACAGTGTGCATGGAGAGTGACAGTGTCCGCAAAAGTGGACTCGGGACTCAGAACTGCAACTGTGGTTAAGGGGTTAGGAAGCTGGCCTTGGGCTGGATCCAGGACCCCAGAGTGACCCAGCCTCATGGTACAGCAGAGGGCACTCCAGAGGGGGGAGGTCTTTGGGTCAAGGGTGGGAAGCAGAAATCTACCCCAAGATGAAAGGACCAGTCCGAGGGGGGAGGCTTCCCAAGATGAGAGGACCAGTCCGAGGGGGGAGGCTTCCTCTGGAGGAACCATGAGGATATAAAAGGTCTGAAATAATAACTGATCAAGGAACATGGTCTCTTCTGCTACTTATGTGCCAGAGTCTCTTGACGACAACAGTGACACAATGAAAGCAAAGTCGGGGAAGATGAGGTGACCTTGCATCCTAACTGCTGTCAGCAGAGTCTGGGCCTGAAAATGTCCACGTGGCAGGGAGTCCCTCAGTCCTGGAGAAACGTAAACAGTCTCAGAACGCCTCACTCCGTCATGGCAGTGTAGGCTCAGATGTGACGTGGGAAGATGGTGCCACTCTGCAGGACGACGTGTGTGGCAACCACTCGCTCCCACCCTTCAGGTCTGTGGCAGCTGCTGTCATATGAGCTGCTCTGCAGACGGACAGAAATTCACAGGACCCCTGTTTCCACCCAATTCACGAGCTGCAGTGGCCAGGCTACCTCAGCTCACCCCGGTGGGTCTGGGCAGTCCCTATTCTCCACAGGCATAATGGAGACAGTGAAGGTGCAACCAGCATGGCCAGGGTCAAGGGATGGAAGGAAAACAAACCTTTGCAGTTCAACCTGCAGGGCAGGAGCGGCTGTGTGAGAAGCTTCCTGAAAACAGGACTCGATGTCTCGAGGAGAGGAGCTGGGAGCACGCCCGGGGCACAGGGGGACACAGCGGCGCTGGGAAGGCTTTGTCCTCGGGAGCCAGCACTCACATGCAGGGAGTCGCCCAGGACAGCAAGCCTGGGTGTGGGGCTGAGGTGAGCGCAGCCTTGGGGCTGTCCCCACATAAGGGCAGGACGGAGCCTGGACGGATGCTCCACACCCTGGGGCACCTGCTGGCCCATCCAGTGTTTCCTGCCCCAGGCCCGGGCCATGGTGTTCCCCACAGGCCTGCAGCCTGGGTTCCTCACAGGGCATCTGCTCACCAAGTAAGCCTGGCATGGCCAGAACTGTGTTTCTTGATTTGTTTGAGCCATTTCTGTTCATGACCTACAGTAATGCTGCTGCCTCTGTGAGGCTGTACGGATGGTCAGCGAGGAGACTGCCCCAAAATGGAGACTCAGAGTGTGCATACAGCGGGCTGGGCCCGGGGGCTGGCCTCAGCCAGCCGTGCACTTGGAGGTGGGCAAGGAATGAGGTGGAGGGGGCAGGAGTGGCATATGCACCCTGGGAGCCCCTGCCACTGCGATGGTTCTGGGGGTGGCAAAGACAGAGACTTTCTGCTGCTGGAACTGCTTCCTGAGCTCCGCTGGGGTGGGGCCATGTAGGATCCTGCATTATTAAGAACCTGGACCCGACTCTACCACACTCCAACGATCTGGGCCCGAGAGCAAGTGCACGTTCCGCTCCACCCAGAGCCATCCTGTCCCTGACTGAAGCCCACGGCTCCATCGCCTACCCGGCTCAACCCGGGGCAGAGGGCGATTCCCGCGTCTTCCCTGCATGTAGTCCGGCGTGGCTGGTGTGGACCCTCACTCATCTCACACTGCTTGTCCCCTGAGGCTGACAAGGCCACAGCCCCTGGGCCACGAGACAGGAGGTGCAGATGGAAAAACATCAATTCCATGTTGGAAACGGGAAAGCCAAAGGCCTGGGAGCTGCTGGCCCGGGTGTCAGCCAAGGGGGTGAAGGCCAGGCCCCAGCCCTGAGTCCCCCTCATCCGTGCGGAGACTCGGGGGCTTGGGTCCGCACCCTGGATGTCTGTTTTCTCATCTGGGAGACACTGGAATGACACTCGGAATCCGCCCTTCCTCACAGCGGCGCCATTAGTGCTGTGACCACCGACGGCGGCGCCGCGTCTGTTTCCTTAATCAATAGCTAAAGTTCTCATTAAGGCTCGGTAGTTTTGAAGTTTGCAATGACAACTGCTATTTGAACTAAATCAGTCTTTCAAACAGGAATATGATGATGCTGTTGTTCTAAAACAACGTGAATATTTCTCGACCTGAGACGTGTTTCTTCACAGGGCAGCCCTGCCTCTGCAGGCTGGGCTCCAGGCAGGGGGCCGAGGGTCCAGGCAGCTGCAGGCTGGTGCTCGGACAGCGGAGGTGCAGGCAGTGCCAGTGGCTCCCAGGTGGGGATTCCGCCTCACACCCATGGCATGGTTTTTATTTCAACAAAGCCCCATCTTCTTTTCTCTGTCACCCTCAACCTGATCTTTGTTCCTTAAGGTCAGCTGAATACAATTAAAACACTCTCGAGAGTACACACTGTCATTGCACTGAAATTTCCTTCCCCTCCTGCCCATCTTTATCCAACGGTGTGCTCGCTTGACAAACGCTTACATGTCCTCTGCAGTCCCTCTGCCGGCTTACGGGCTTGATACCCATTTAAAAGCAGCAGCTTCTCAGAGAAGTGGCACCGTCAGCCCACGCGTGGGCTGGCCTTGAGTGGAAAGTCTGAAAGCAGGTCTCTTACAGGAGGGTTTCTGGGAGGCCCAGGCTGAGCCCCAAACCAAGATGCAGCTCAAAGGGAGGAGTGGGGCTGGAGCAGGAAACCCCATGGAGACTGACTGCAGGCTAGGTCATCCCCATGAAGTGTACCCTGCAGCTGCCGACTGCAGGCTGGGGCGCCCCGGTGAAGTGCACCCCAACACCCTCCTGCAGCACCCTGAGCACACTGCCCATTCGAGAAGAGGAAAGCTCAACACACTGATCGCTCCCTCGTTTCCCCTCTTCCTCCCTCTCCTCCTCCCCCTCTCCACCTCCTCCCTCTCCTCCTCCTTTCTCCACCTCCTCCCTCTCCTCCTTCTCCCCCTCTTCCTCCTTCCTCTCCTCCTTCTCCCTCTCTTCCTCCCTCTCCTCCTCCCCCACCTCCTCCCTCTCCTCCTTCTCCCCTCTTCCTCCTTCCTCTCCTCCTTCTCCCTCTCCACCTCCTCCCTCTCCTCCTTCTCCCCTCTTCCTCCCTCTCCTCCTCCTCCCCTCCTCCTCCTCCCTCTCCTCCTTCTCCCCTCTTCCTCCCTCTCCTCCTCCTCCTCTCCCTTCTTCTTCTCCTTCGCCTTCTCCTTCTTCTTCTCCTCCTTCTCCTCCTCCTCCTCCTTCTTCTTCTTTTTTCTTCCCTTTTCCTTTTTTTTTT
>NW_016823619.1:214939-318010 GCF_001698545.2 Rhinopithecus bieti
CCCTCTCCACCTCCCCCTCTCCCTCCCCTCCCTCCCCTCCTCCTCCCTCTCTTCCCCCTCTTCCCCCCCCTCCTCTCTCCTCCTCCTCCCTCCCCTTCTCCCTCCTCTCCATTTCCTCCTCCTCTTCTCCTCCTCCCTCTCCTCCTCCTCCTCTTCCTCCCTCTCCTCCTCCCTCTCCCTGTACCTTTCCTCCTCCTCTTCCTCCCTCTCCTCCTCCCTGTCCTCCTCCCTGACTTCCTCCCTCTCCTCCTCCCTCTCCTCCTCCTTCTCCCTCTCCTCCTCCCTCTTCTCCTTGTCCTCCTCCCTCTCCTCATCCCTTTCCTCCTCTTCCTCCCTCTCCTCCTCTTCCCTCTACTCCTCCTCCTCCCCACCTCTCCACTCCCCTTCTTTGGTGCTGTGTCCTCTTTTCCTCCTCTCTTCCTTTCCCCCATTTTCTTTCTTCCATTTTGCTCTGTTCTCTTTTCAACATTTTTATCCTCAGTATCTTTCTCTCCACACACAATTCAATTTTAGAGAATGCTTCCATTTTTTTCACAGATCCACAAATTATTGTCAGATATACAAGAAACACATGCAAGTGGAATTGGAAACACGCCCATGTCGGTTGCTGAGTTACAGAAGGGGCCATGCACTGTGACTTCCGATGCCAGGGGACACGCAGTGCCCCACACTGCTAAGCGCAGGGACTGCAGGCTTCCTGATGCCAGAGGACATGCAGTGCCCCACACTGCTAAGCGCAGGGACGCAGCCTTCCTGATGCCAGAGGACACGCAGTGCCCCACACTGCTAAGCGCAGGGACACGGCAAGGCTCTGGCAGATCCCGCCTGTCATGTCCTGTCCCCTGAACACTATGAAAGGGCAGTGCCCCTGCGTCAGGGACACCCATGCTCTTCTCACACATGTGGAATCAGAGCTAGGGCCAGAAGGTGTGTTTAGGCACAGCATTCATTCCCGGGCTGCTGACATAATTCAGCAAATTTCACATCCCAGTGGGAAAGGCAGGCTCACTCATTTATAATCAGTCTGTATGCAATGCCTACAGTAAGACTTTGAAATAGAAATTAAAATTTCTTTATTGTTATTTACTTTAAAAGCACTGAAAGATCCGCCAGAATAAGATGTCTGCTGAAAAGCTAGTTTCTTTCAGCCACTGCTGAGGAAAATGGTTTAATCCATAATATTGATGCACAATTGACTTGTATAACATTAAAGAACCTTTAGAAAAATCTTTACACCACAGCCAAAAAATACCCCAATTCAAACCAAACGAGAGAAAAAATCAACTCAGACAGGAACCACTGAAGGAATTAACAGTTACAGAACCAGAGTCTAAAGTCAGTACGCCAAACTCTGCGGTGACACCAGAACTCCAAGAACACACAGACTCCCTGCTTTCCTCCCTGGCAACAGGCTAGGAAGTGAGGAAGACAACTGACCTTCTCAAAAGCCAACGCTCCGCCTGCATGGCTCAGGCTGACGACTAAACATGTCCACGTGAATGCAGGCATCGAAGGCCCACATACATGTGAATACAGGTGTTGAATGTAAACATGTCCACATGAATGCAGGTGTCAAATGCCCATGTAAACATGTCCACGTGAATACAGGTGTTGAATGTCCACCTTGTGAATACAGGTGTCTAATGCTCACGTAAACATGTCCACGTGAATACAGGCATCGAATGCCCATGTAAACATGTACACAGGTGAATGAATACAGGTGTGGGGTCCCCATGTAAACATGTACACGTGAATACAGGTATCAAAAGTCTACATAAACATGTACATGTGAATCCAGGTGTTGGATGCTCACATACATGTGTGTGCAGGTGTCGAATGTCCACATAAACATGTTCATGTGAATACAGGTATCGAATGCCTACGTAAATGTGTGCACATGAATACAGGCGCCGAACACCCACATAAACATGTCTGTGTGAATAAAGGCACCGAACACCCACGTAAACATGTCCACGTGAATACAGGCACTGAACACCCACGTAAACACGTCCACACGTCCACGCTGAATATCAGGCGCCCGAAACCCACGTTAAATCACGTCTCACCATGTAATACAAGGCGCCGAACACCTCACGTAAATCATCGTTTCCACTGGAATACTTATGGCGCCGAACCCCACGTAAACACGTTCCACATGAATATTTTTTCATGTGTGTCGATATCACTCTCATCCTGTTAATACATTTCCAATGATATTTATCAAGCTGTCCATAATTCACCTTCTTTTTGTAATTATTCACTCCACCTGTAATATTTCAAGGCGCCGGATACACCCACGTAAACACTTCCTACTTGTTTTCTAATAACATGGCGCTTCACCTACATCCCACGTTAAATCCATCGTTCCATTGTGTTAATTTATCATTGGCGCCGTTAATCACATCCACGAATTACTATCGTCTTCACATGAATATCATGGTGGCCGAACACCTTTGCGCGCACGTAAACATGTCCACGTTAATATAGCCCGAACCACTCTCATTGTAAACACGTCCACCTGAGATATTCAGGTGCGGAACACCCACGTAAACATGTCCATGTGAATACAGGTGCTGAACACCCATGTAAACATGTCTGTGTGAATACAGGTGCCGAACACCCACATAAACATGGCCATGTGAATACAGGTGCCAAATGCCCACGTATGCAACAAGTCAATGTCTTCCTATGCCACTGCTCTCCAGACAGACCACATTCTGAAAACAATGATGAAGCCACACAGTGCTCAGCTCAAGCCCCAGGAACTTCCTGCTTTATGCTGGAAACGGGCCACAGCGCTCAGGCAGAGCTCTGCTCACAGCCAGGCGGCCGTGTTCTCTGAGGGGTCCTGCCGAGGTCTTCAGACAGTGCCCTCCCTGGGGTCTTGGGACCCTCAAGCAAATGCCACCTAGAAGCAGAACCCGACTTAGGTCACCAGGTGTCAGCCTTAAATACAGAGGTGGTAATGCCACACTGAGGATGCTGGACACGGCTTATCTCCTGGAGGAGGGCTCCTCCTTGCCATGGGAGCCCCGCCCTGGCTGCCAGGCTTCCCTGGGCAAGGTCAGCAAGGCCTGGGGTCGGCGGAGGCCTAGCTGTTGCTGCTCTTGGTGACCTGAGGTGAAAGGTCACGTGCTGGCCGTTCGTGCTGAGCAAGGCCTTGCTTCTCATCTGACCAAAGAAGGCCGTGTTTCCTGGGACTCTGCAGGCTGCCAGAATGATCGCTCACCTGCTGCCCCTCACCACACACCGGTGATGCTGTGCTCCACATCCTGACAGGCAGCAGGAACCCCCAGATTCCCTCCTCAGGCCAGTGCCCTCTACATTATCCCCAGCAGGGTGACGGAGGGTGGAGCAGCAAGCTGTCTCCGGTGCTTACCTTCTCTGTCTAAATAACTTGCTTCTCACCCTGCTGCTGGAGTCTCTAAAGCACAAAGGCTGACCCTAGACTCTGGCCAGGAAGAGCTGGGGTGAGGGGCCCCGGCCAGACGGATGTCTGGATGAGGGTTCCTGAGGGTCCGGGGAAGGCTCTGTGGCCTGAATGCCCCCTCCGCTCCACCCCATGGTCTGGGTCACCCAGGGCACCCCTGAGGTCATCAGCCTGAGGAAGAGTGCTGGGTGATTTTATTCTCCATGGTTGCTGAAAATGAGCAGCGTGTGTCCTCCCAAGCAGGACTGGGACGCCACTGATACCATCGACGTACCACCTGCCACAAGCAGCCCTTGAGGAATGGAAAACTCTCAGGCTGCTGTGTCCACACTGGTTAATAAAAATGCTGACCCCAATTCCCAAGGTCCACAATGTCCATGGAGAGTAGGATTTTATACACTTATTGATGAACTGCTAAGAGTTTTTGACGATGGCTTGGCTAGTTGAATTCTGATCCGATACTTTATAATTAGGATGCATCTCTGCATTGCTCACCAGGGATGAGCAAAAGCCAATGAAACCGTCTTTGTTTATGATCCCACCACCTATTTCTACCACTAAAGAACTAGCCTCCGGGCCATGTGTCCTCCTGGTCTACCTCCAGCACAAGGACGTTCCTCAGAGCAAGGCATTTGCTCTCTCCCCTTGCTCCTTACACACGGCCTTCCCACTCCCAGCAAACACGTGAAATAGGATGGGATAATGCACACACCAAAGGTGAAGTTTCAGGCGACATCGAAGCATCCAGCCCTCTCTGTCGGTTTCTATGAGGGGTGGCGGCTGCCCAGCAAGGCCTCAGGAGTGTCAAGGAGGCTTGGCGGAGGGGCCGTGCTGCTGGATCAGATGGCGGCACACGGCCCAGAGCAACCGAAGTTCGCCTGTCTCCACAGGCAGCTTGCCATGGTGCAGACCATGGCAGCCAAGTCAGGCCCACAGCAGCCCTCTTGCTGGCTTCCAGTCCTGGCTCTGCAGGCCTCTGCTGTGAGAGGCCCCTGGACAAGGGACTGCCTTCCTCTGTGCCTCAGTTTCCCTGTTTGCACAATGGGACTTCCCCCATTCCGCAGGCGGTCACCGGTATTCCCTATGTTGGAATGCATGATGGGGCCACACCCAGCACGGAGAGAGCACTTGACACTGTTGCTTGGGTGAGACTCGCGGGGCCCCTGAGCCAAGGTGGACGAGCTCTCCAAACTCACTTTCTCTGCCTCATCTGCGATGAGCTGTCCTGCAGGTCCCCATGGATCAATCAGGACAGAATACTCACTAACCAAAGGTCGGTTTCACTTCTCTCCTCACTGCGCACCTAAACTCTCACCATCCCCACCGAGGTAGTGGACAGCGCCTGAGCCAGGCAGCTCCAGGCCAGACCTTCTCTGACCTCCTGCCGTTCACAGCCACAGTCACCCCACATCCTGGTCTGCTCACACCCACGTCACCCACATGCGGCTCCTTCTAGCCACGCTCACTCCACTCTGCGGAACAAGACAAAGGCTCCCTTCGCCCGGCCGTGGTAATGCTTGCAGTCCTGTGGCCAGAGCACTGCCCTGCCTGAGCCCTGACCCCACAGCACTAGGCCTTTAGATGAAAGCCTGTCCTTCTCAAGTCCAGGCTGCTTTTGATTTGCTATATTACACATGGGCTAGTGTTACTATCATCTCATCAAAGTGGAGGGTCTGCTACATTACCGCCCGAACCTGTCCGGACCAAAACATATTCTCAGAATAACAGACAGCTAACCCTTCCTGTGCCAAGTTGTTGATGTCAAATCTCTTTGAGGACAGCCCTTACAGTATGTGTGTGCCTTCTTCTGGTCCCAGCAAATGCAGCAAACACCATCGAATCAGTCCAGACCCGACCACTGCAATCATTTCTTCTTCTGGGTCTGCTCTCAGACTTCAAGATGAGATGAATCTGTACTAAGATAACTTCCACTTTTTCAATACTATCCCAGAGGGCCTGGTTTTATTGTCATGGGTTCCCGTCTCGTACAAGTTCGAGTACAAAGCGTGCATTGGGAGAGCTCCTGGGCGGTGCGTGGCGGAAGCTTCGTGACTGAGTGCAAGCCGACCCAGCTTGCTGCCAGGTTGCTTCTCGCCCTCAGTCAAGTCATTATTTTTGCTGTCTTTATCAAGTCATCTGACTTCACAGTATCCAAAAACATGCTGTATTACTTCAGCATCAATACCCTGCCCCAGCCTCCCAGCCAGCTCCAAATCACATCCCACTGCTGCCACTGACTTCTGTGGCAAACCACACCCCACTGACTTCGGTGGCAGCCGTCAACCCTTTCTGGGCTTTCAGGGGTGGATGGGAAATGCCCAGACAGCAGCTTCAGGCAGAAGGCACGTGGGTCTTCAGCCCATGTGCCTGAGAAGCTTCCTGCATTTTCAGCTGCCACTTTCCTCCAAGCTTGCCACAGATGGGACTGGGTTCCTGGGTGCGGGCACACAGGTATGGCCTTGCCTACTATCTCTTTCATCATCCCTAGGGAATAGACCTGGGCCGGCTTTCCCAAAGGTGTCGGTGGATCTGCCCTGATGGCTTACCCAGGCCTCTTCTGCTCTGCGTAGGACTGTAGACCCCATGCTGAGGGGCGGCCACAGACGTGTGCAGTGCAAAGCCACAGACCAAACTGCAACAATTTGTTCATGTAAGAATTCAGCTCGTGACCTCAGCCCTAGCACAGGCTCCAATCAACCACGCTAAGTGGATCTGGACTCAGGCATCCGAGAATTAAAGGGGCCCCGGGTTGGGGTGCACACAGTGCCAGGCAGACTCAGTTCCAGCAGGCATCTGCGAGGGCCGGTTTGGCCCGTGTCTGAAAACGGTGAATCAGCTCTAAGGGTAGGATCTGCAGCCCGCCCTCCACAGAGGGGGTCTAGGGCTTCTTACTAATCATCCAGGCATGGAAAGCTGATCGGGGTCAACCTATGAAATCACACATCCCAGTTATGTTGTCTATAATCTTAACAGAAACAGCAGAAATAATCTGAGAGAGAGGAGCCATCTAAAAACTCATACATGTATAATCTACCAACTGTCCCCAGGGGTCCCTGAAACAAAGAGCAACGCGTGTTGGTGCTCCAAGAAATTATTTGGAAAATGACAGCCCAAGAGATGATGACACAACATCGCATCAACATTCAGGATTTCTTTCTAGCACAAAAATGCCCAGTTTGGAAAGAGGAATCGGAGGAAAATGGACAATGAAAATAAAGGTTTTGTTCTCTCTCCTTAAATAGCAGAGGTGCTGGGATGATGGAGTGTGCTGCCTCCCTGACTTGGGGAGCCTTGTGTACACTGGTGCTGGCCTGCTAATATGGTCTGACTGTGTCCCCACCCAAATCTCATCTTGAATTGTCCCATAATCCCCACGTATTGGGAGAGTGGCCCGGTGAGAGGTAACTGGATCGTGGGGGTGGATACCCCATGCTGTTCCTATGAGAGTGACTGAGTTCTCACAAGACCGGGTGGTTTTGTAACGGGCTTTTCCCCCTTTGCTCGGCACTTCTCCTTGCTGCCGCCATGTGAAGAAGGATGTGTTTGCTTCCCCTTCTGCTGTGATTGTAAGTTTCCTGAGGCCTCCTCAGCCCTGCAGAACCATGAGTCCATTAAACCTCTTTCCTTCATAAATTACCCAGTCTCGGGCATGTCTGTATTAGCACCGTGAGAACAGACGAACACGCCTGCCTTGGCGGTGCTATGACACATGGGCTGTCACTCACGTTCCCATCTGAATATGAAATGCACAATGGACACTCCCACACACAGCACACCAGGAGAGTCCTCACCACACAGCCTGGGACGTACGTCCATCCATACCCAGGAAGGTTCATCGAACACCTGTCTGAGCGTGATGTTCCTTGGCACTGCTGGCCCAAGAGGAGCTGACAGCCCACAACCCTGAACATTGCCTTGTGCTTATTTAATCTAGTGCAAAGTCATCTTACTAAGAACTCCACTAATTCTGAGCATGCAGTGCCCAGAGAAGTCCATACTAAAGTTGACCGATCCTAGCTACAAAAAGTTCTGCAAAGAGAAGTATGGAGATAAACAAGATTCCAGGAGCCTCTTTAAACAGCAGAGAAGATGCCCTGGCAGGGAGGCCTCTCCCACCTGTGAGTCCTAGATTCAGCCTCCTGCCCCCTCCCACTTACCCAGAACAGGGAGTTTCCCACGTGGATTTGTATGACCCCTACTTGTGAGTGATTTCCTCCGCAGGCTGTTCACATCTCATCTTTGCTCCAGGCTCTCTGAGGCTTCAACACTGCCCTGTTTTCATTCAAGTAGAAAAGTGAAACCAGGAAGGCAGGTGTCTTCCCAGAGGGCAGGGAGGCTGGCTGAACGGAGGATGTTCCATCTCTCACTCTTTCAAGTACAGCGTAGCTGCTGGCCCACGAGGAATAAATTCAGGATGAGTAGCTGACACATTTCCCATACGGTTGGAGTTTAAGTCTCTCAAGGTAAAGACACTCACAGTGTAAGAGCAGAGGAGGAGAAGGAAGCTGGCATGGGTGTGTTTCGTTCTCCTTCCAGGGACTATTCCTAAATTCTGCTTGTGGGCAGGGCACAGTCCCCTCAACGTCAGGCCAGGGACCCATCTCACCACGTGGCTTCTGGCCCGGAGCAGCTTGTGAGTCAGCCTGGCCTATTCGGAAAGGCACCAACTGGGTCTCAGGAGGCCAAGTGGGGGGCCTGCCCCCACCTCTGGGGTCTCAGCATCTGCACAGTGACGGACTGGGGGGCGGTTCAGCAGCCCCTGAACCTTCACCGTGGGCTCATTTGCTGCTTCACACTGGAGGAGGTGCTCCGGGCAAGACGCCGACCTGCAGCGGCACCCACGAGGCTCAGGGCCGGGTCCAGCCTCTCCTGCAAAAGCTGGACAAGTAGCTGCCGGAACCTTCCTGCCCTGCAGGATCCACCTCAGCCTCAAGGGCAGCGTTGGAGAGAAAGCTCCATCGCACTCAGCCTGGCCCTCCTCCCCACACAGGGCTTGAAAAGCAACTGACCCATGAAACAGGCAGGGGCTGAGCTGATCCCATGGCAGTGCAAACCTAGGGCCCCTGGGTCTCGGCATCTCACAGCAAATCCTGACCCCACACCCGGCCTCTGCAGCTAGCAGAAGGAAATGGACCCATCGTGTCAGGGGACATAGGGGCCCGGGGGCCTGGACAAGTAATAAGGTCAAGGTATTTTTGGACTTGTTCAAATGGGTGGAAACTCGCCCCTCCCCAGTGGCCAGGTGAGCAGTGGGGCTGGAGAGGAGGGCAGAGGGAGCCGAGGCCCTCTATCCAGGCGGCTGAGGTCACGTGGTCTCTTTCGCTTCCATCTTCCCTCTTGTAACGGCAGCTACAGTCGCTGTCCCATCGCGTCGTCGTAGGAGTTGAATAAAGCTGTATGTGTATTTCCACAATGTTGGTGCGGTGGCGAGAAGGTTGACCTACAGGGGCTCTGGCATGGAGTGGGATAACCCAGGCCCACGTGGGGACATGTCCCGCCCCACAGGCTTGCATGGGTGCGGCCTGCCCTGTCTGGGGCGCCGAGGCCAGTGGTGTGAATCCGTGTTCACGGTGACAGCGGATCTGCAGCTGCCACGGGTGCCCCCAGCCCACGGGTCCCCCCAACCCACGGGTCCCCCAATCCCAACCCCGAAGCCGCTGAGCGAAAACAGACCACGGGGCTCCAAAGCGAAATCGCCTCTGAGGGTGAAAGGAGGTGGCGGAAAAGGCGTTGAAGCCCAGGGGCAGGGCTCAGAGGGACCCAGGCTGGCTCCACTCCCAGGCTAGAGCCAGCACTCGAGGGCAGGCCTCCCCAGGACCAGAGCGCCTGTGACCTGCCTGGGTGCCATCTGCAAACCTGGTCTCCGCTACACTGGACAGGCATGGAGAGAAGTTTCTCCCAGGACCAGGGTCCCTGCTTCTGCAGACGACGGGCAGAGGGCACAGATGGAGACTGTGGGCACAGCACACCACACACACCAGGCTGGAGCCTGTTCACAGACGGGCATGGGGCCAGCCTGGGAAGCATGGCGGGAGGGGAGAAGAATCGCAATCTTTTCCAGGTACACAGTCCGGCAGCAGCCACGCCCGGCTGGGAGCCAAGACACGCAGGGGACCCAGCTGAAGCCAGTAACAGGGGAGGATTTCCTGGAGCTCACAATCACTGTGGGGTTTTTTTGGCATTCACCAGCCTGCTCACCTGGTAGCGGGGGGGAGGGCTGGGTGGGGATGGCTGCAGGGACCCCCTGGGCCGGCCCTGGGTGCTGCTATTCCCAGGGGAGATGGCCCCTCGTGTAAGCGCCAGGCCCTTGCTGTTTGGCCTCCTCTGCCCGCCGCGGGGGCAGGAGCGTGAGCCGCTCTCCGAGTGTGCACTCAGGGCTCCAGCTGGCCGAGCGCTTTTGCTGTGGGACGGATCCCAGGCCCTCGGGCCAGCCCCACGTCAGGTTCTCCCTGCTCACACAAACCACGCGGGAAACGGCACAGGTAATATTAACCAGGACTAGCACCTAGGGTCCTGCAGTTCACGTATCCTGGCTGTAGTCTTGCTGGTTTTCTCGCCAATTTAGTGCTAGTTCAGTATTTATTTAAATGAACATGTTTTGAAAAACTGCCTAAAGATCTGACTTGTCATAAAGTTTAAGGACCATAGAGTCTAAGAAGGAAGATCATTCATCGTACTTCTGGGAAAAGCCCCCCGAGGCGGGCGCATTTGCTGTGATCTTCGTCCCATTCACAACGCACTCCTGGGCGCTGTCCTGGCCGTGGGGTGGCACTGGAAGCTGGGCTTGCCCCAGCGTGAGTCCCCTAAGGCTGGGAGCACAGAGTGGCTGCTACCAGGTGGTTGGTGACGGAGTGAGGACTGGGCTCACCCCCACTCTCGGGAGCCTCGCTGTGGTCCCTGGAGATGGCAGACGGTGAGGCGCTGCCCGTGAGGGCCACACCGGGCCACCTCCGTGTAGAAAGCACCTCTCACTGCAGTGCGTTTGGAAACATGAATTCGCGTGGCAGCGGTAGCGTTTAGAAGAGAAACAGCCACATTTAAAAATGCATAAGACCCACAGAACCTCGGCCTCCTGTGCTTTCATCATCAGGCGGGCGGCACATTTCAGCAGCTTTGGCCTTGGCCTCCCAGTGCCCAGCACCCAGTGCCTACTGCGGGAAGTGCAGGGAGTGGCTTGGGGACACCCCACGGTGCTGTCTGCACCACCGCACACAGAGCGCCAGCGTCGGCTGGGGGTCCTGTGGACTGAGGAAGCCACGGAGCCTGGGCCAGCTTGAGGGGCAGGAGGTGGACACAGGTGCAGCGGGGACGCAGACGTGGCTGCCTGGGACCAGCTCTTCTGGAAGCAATTCGGGGGAGACCCACTCGGATGCCACTTATGACCCCCGTGTGCCGGCAGATGCCCACGACTCCTCTGGGGTGTCAGGGAGCAGGTGAGCAAGGGGCCTCAGCCATGGCCTCCAGGCCCTGCCTTGATGGAAACTGCGACAGGAGGGGGTCTGGCCTCTGCTGGGCGTGACCTCTGAAGATGCCACAGAAAGGCTGGCGCAGCGGCTGGTGGGCCTGGGCGGTGCGTAGCTGTTGCTGTGCCCGGGTCACCCCAGCAGGCAGGGTGGGCAGGGGCTTCCTCCCAGTCTAGGGGGCCAGGAGAGCCCCTGGGCCCCATGTCCTGCCTCTCTCCTTGTCCTTCATGTCTTGTAGGCGACCCCACAGAGAGAGAGGCAGAGGAGAGTGGCCGCGACCCAGAGGACAAGGACGTGCATTTCACACTGACCGGGGCCTCCCTGGGATGCCCTGAAACCTGCTCTGTGGGAGACGGGGCGGTGTTTGAGCCGGTGCTGCCTGGGTCCCCTGGGATAGTGGCAGGGTGAGCTCAGCCCCATCTCTCCCTCGAACTTCATTTGTGCTCATGGCTGGGGGAGGCACCTGGGGCCCCGTCCAAGCTGCCAAGGGCTGGGGTGGGCTGCTCCCCTCTTGGCATCTCCCCCACCTCCACCCCCCAGTGGATAAAAGCTGCTGCCAACATTGACGCCCCCAAGACACTGATGGGCCCGGAGGTCTGGACAATGTGGAGATAGCGCTGGGTTCCCTGGGCACCGTGCAGCCGGGGTCTTGAGGCCAACACAAGCCAGACCCAGCCTCCCTGCCATTCGCGAATCTCAGTGTTCAGAGTTCTGCCAAAGAAGAGAAGAACCAGTAAAAAGCAGGAAAGAGGCTGCGCGTGGTGGCTCATGCCTGTAATCCTAGCACTTTGGGAGGCTGAGGCAGGCAGATCACAAGGTCAGGAAATCAAGATCATCCTGGCTAACACAGTGAAACGCTGTCTCTACAAAAAGTACAAAAAATTTGCTGGGCGTGGTAGCACGCGCCTGTAATCCCAGCTACTCGGGAGGCTGAGGCAGGAGAATCACTTGAACCTGGGAGGCGGAGCTTGCTGTGAGCTGAGATTGTGCCACTGCACTCCAGCCTGGGCAACAGAGTGAGACTCCATCTCAAAAAAAAAAAAAAAAAAAAAAAAAAAGAAAAAGAAAAAGAAAAAAATCAGGCAAGAATAGGAAGCTTTTAGCCTCCTTGGCAAGACACTGCTGTCTGGAGATCCTGGGAGAAGTGTGCCATCAATCAAAGTGACCAGAACCCATCCTGGTTTAGGGAGGAGCTCCCCACAGGCCTCCACAGGGCTGGAGCAGTCCCCAAGCTCCAAACAGTCCCCCACGACCTCTTAGCTGTCACCCCCAGGAAGGGCCTAGAAGGCAGATTTCCTACCATGAGAAGGCACATAGAGTCCAGCTCCCAGGCATGCAGCCCCGCTGGGCTGTGTGGGGAAGATGTGTGCTCTGAACGCCTCTGGGGCCACCCCACTGCCACACAGGAGGCTGCTGGGGCCACGTCTCTGCCATAGGGGAGGCTTCTGGGGCCAGCCCTCTGCCACACGTGAGGCTACCGGGCCACTTCTCTGCCATGTGGTGGCAGCCGGGGCCACATATCTGCTATGCTGGAGGCCACTGGAGCCACCTCTCTAATGCTGGGGATACCTCCCTAGATCCATCTCCTTTCTCACAGATGCAAAACCCACGCCTTCCCCAAGGAACGAAGCTCACTTCCCTTCCTGCCTCCATGTCCCAAGCTGTCACCATAACATAGTCACCACATGACAGTCAGAATGGAAGGATTTGAGCAAAATTGCTAGAATCTGGAAAGCATCACAGAAATTCTAGGAGGTCAGCAACTTTAGGTAATGCCCGCACTTGATGGGGAAAATCACCGTTTTCCGACCTGATCATTCTCCGGGTTGGTCCTCTTTGGTGAGAGTGAAGTCAGATGCTTCGGGTACTAATGTGGTTCACCTTTGAAGGACCCTCTGAAAACAACACAACAAAACTGGCTGGGCCTTGTCCTCACAGCTGGCGAGGAGGGGCCCTCCCTCGAGAAATGCCCGCCTGGTGCCACTGGCTTCTTACTGTTTCTGAGCGTCCTGAGCACATTCCCTCCTGGTGGTCCCAGGGAGCCAGACCCCCCCGGGACCTCCAGGCCCCCTGGGCACAGACGTCTTGTACAAGGTCAGAGAGACTGGTCATGAGCCTCAGAAATTCAGCTCTCAGGAGGCTCATGGGAGGCCTCCAGGGTCGTGTCTCTGCCCGAGAGAAAAGGGGCAGCCCAGGCTTCTCGTTACAAAAGTGTTACCTGACACCAAGGGAATTCTCTAACCACACACCAGGTGGCTCCATGGTCCCCTGAGGTCCCCAGCCTTTGACAGTGTGTGTGTATGTGTGTGTGGTGTGAAATGTGGGTGTGGTATGTGTATATGTGTGCATGGTGTATGTGTGTGTGGTGTGTGTGATATGGTGTGTGTGTCTGTGGGGTACATGTGTGGTATGTGTGGGGTATGTGTGTGGTGTGATGTGTGTATATGGTGTGTAGTATGTGTGTGATATGTATGTGTGGGCTATGTGTGTGGTATGTGTGGTTGTGATGTGTATGTGTGGTATGTGGTGTGTGAGGTGTGGAGCATGTGATATATTTGTGTGTGTAGTGTATGTGGTGTGATGTGTATGTGGTGTGTGTAGTATGTGTGCAGGTGTGTGTGGTATGTGTGGTGCTGTGTGTGGTATGTGGTGTGTGTGTGTGGTATGTGTGATGTGAGGTGTGGAGCATGTGATATATTTGTGTGTGTAGTGTATGTGGTGTGAATGTGTGTAGTGTGTGGTGTGTTTGTGGTGATGTGTGCATATGGTGGTGTGTGCGTGTAGTGTTTGTGTAGTGTGAATGTGAAGTGTGTGTGTGTGTGGTGGTGACTGTGCCTATGGTGGTGTGTGTGTGTAGTGTTTGTTAGTGTGAATGTGTGTGGTTTGTTCGTGGTGTGTGTGGTGGTGAGATGTGCGTATGGTGGTTTGTAGTGTTTGTGTAGGTGAAGTGCGTAGTGTGTGTGTGGTGTGTGTGATGGGACGTGTGCATATGGTGTTGTGTGTGTAGTGTGGTGTGAATGTGTGTGTGTTGTGTAGTGGGTGATGCTGTGCATATGTGTGTGTGTGTTGGTGGCTTGGTGTGCAATGTGTGTAGTGTGTCTTGGTGTGGATAGGTGTGACATGCCTATCCGTGGCATGTGTATATGTGGCTGTGTGTGAATGTGTGTAGTGTGTGTGTGGTGGTGCGTAGTGGTATGGTGGTCGTGTGGTGTCTGATGTGTGTGAATGTGTTAGTGTGTGGGTCTGTGGTTGGTGATGTGGTGCTATGGTGGTGTGGTATGTGTGGTTTGTGTGTCGTGAATGGCATAGTGTGTGCGTGCTGGTGATGTGTGCGTATGGTCGTGATGGTGGTGTTTGTGTGGTGTGAATGTGTGTAGTGTGTGTGGTGGTGATGTGTGTGTATGGTGGTGTGTGGCGTTTGTGTGGTGTGAATGTGTGTAGTGTGTGTGGTGGTGATATGTGCGTATGGTGGTGTGCGTGTGTGGTGTCTGTGTGGTGTGAATGTGTGTAGTGTGTGTGTGGTGTGTGTGGTGGTGACATGTGCATATGGTGGTGTGCGTGTGTGGTGTCTGTGTGGTATGAATGTGTGTAGTGCGTGTGTGGTGTGTGTGGTGGTGACGTGTGCATACGGTGGTGTGCGTATGGTGTCTGTGTGGTGTGAATGTGTGTAGTGTGTCGTGTATGTGGTGGTGACGTGTGCGTATGGTGGTGTGCGTGTGTGGTGTTTGGTGTGAATGTGTGTAGTGTGTGTGGTGTGTGTGTGGTGTGTGTGTGTGTATGTGGTGCGCAGGGTGGCAGGATGTCATTCACTTGGTTCTAAAGGTGGTTTGGGTTCAGGTCCTGGAGTAAATGCTCAGAAACTGTCAAGGAATTTGGGGGACACATGAATGAGGCCGGGCGTGCACCCAGGTATTAAAGCATGTTTCACATGAGGATCAGCCTTCAGACCAGTAGAACAAAGCAGATGGTCTAGGAATGAAGCTGACAACACACAGGCCTGGAGTGTATGATGAAGGGGGCATTTCAAACCCGTGGGTACAGAAAAAACCACCCAGTAAACACAAGTGGAAAGTTGTGTAAGAAAATGAAGTGAGATTCCAATATTAAAAAGTCTGATAGGTCAAAATCTAAATAATAAACAGTTTACCATAAGATAATTAAAATACTTCTTTATCTTGGGGTCAAGTTGTCACAAAACCTAAGCTATTTGAAAAAAAAATAATCCATAAGTGTTAAAAGTTGGCTATTTCCTATAGACAAATAGCTCCTACAAATCAGTGAGGAAACGGGGTCCAGGAGCCTTTTCTCTGCTCAGGTGAAGCTCAGGGGAAGACACAAGTACATGAAAAATGTTCCATTCCGTAATGATTAAAAAATCAAAAGTTAATACCATCACATTGGTAAACGTTAAAAAGTTTAATAACTTTTTTTAATATACTGCTGTTACACATGCAAACTGATAAAGCCTTTTGGAAAGTAATTTGGCAATAAAAATGCACATACTTTATGAGCAAAAAAAAAAACTCATTTCTTGTAATCTAATTGATAAAAATTATAGCATAAGTGCATGTATGTGGATGAGAACAGTCACTCCGACATTGCCTGCAACAGCAAATAAATGAGTTGAAAACATCTTCGCAGAGGGTATTTAAATATTTTATGTGACTAAGAAGAATGAGATACGTCCATTTGCTGTGATAAGGAAAGATATTCCACGGTTTCGTATTTATTAAGTATTTTCAGCAAATCATGGAACACGATGCAACACTTGATTCCATGTCTGGAAACAAAACAGAACAAAATTCAGCAAGAAATAAGCACCCGCGTCCACACATTCTTGTGCCTGGTGTGTTTTACGTGCTTGGGAAGTGGAGCGGCTGTTGGGCTTGGCTGTGAGGTCAGCACTGGTGCAGGTGGATGCATGTATGTGCCCGGGTGCCGCCTCCATATGCCTGCCCGGCACCGGCCTGCCCGCCCTCCCTGCACCCACCCACCCTACTCAGGGTGGTGAGAGCGGAGAGGCTCTGCTGCTTCATCCACACATCCCTAATCACCCTCTTGACCAAGAACATCCTCTGGATTTTACATTCACTTGGCAACAAAAAAATTTTGAGAGAGGACTTTGAACATCAAAAATTCTTACATTTATTATGTCCCAAACACAACGCGTTCTCCTAGGAGGTTTCTGGTATAGACCATGTTTCCTGAGGACCTGCAGGGTATCGCGCCTACAGCCAGCAACGCCGTGCAGCACGCTCGGAGCGCACCTGAGGGCAGATCTGAGGGGCGCACGTGGATCCCCAAACTCATGAAGACGTGTACAGTAAATATGTGTGGCTTTTCCTGCCAATCATGCCTCCATAAAGTGCTTCGACAAAATAAAACCAGCCTGTCCCTGAGGAGTCCCCTTTGTCCGGAGAGCCTGTCCTTTACCCTCTGGGGATCACACTGTCAGTTTGTCAAAGTTGGGCGAAGTGGTCCCTGCCTGGAACTCTCTGACCTTACGAAGCCCCCTCTCCATTCACGCTGCACAATCGAGGGACTCCTACAGATCATCTTGAGCTGCCTCATGGGGTGGGGCTTGCGTCCCCATCTGCCTTCTGCAAGGTGTGGCGCACAAAGCCTCTGACCTGCAGCCCGAGCTGAGCCAGCAAAAGCCACGGGAGAGGCCAGGCGCCCGCAGCGGGGCATCTGCACCTGGTGTGCAGTGTATTTGTTACACTCTGGCCAGCCCAGCCCTGGGCCATCTCCCTGAGTTTCAGCTCCCGGGGGCCACCTCTCCTGGGCCCCCTCTTTGCTGTGGCTCTGGCGGACATTAGCCAGCAGTGGAGAGACACCGATCTCCACTCCCAGGGAGCCCAGCCGAGGTCTCCGCATCCCAGCACCAGCTGCCTTCAGCTCCAGGGTGTGTTTTCAGGGGTGGGGTCCCACATGGCACAGCTCCTGCACATCCAGGGCCATCTGCTAGTCTGCTCCCCAGTGTCCCAAGCAACTCAGTGGGACCTTGGGGAAGCTGGGTGCTCACAGAACACTTTGTAAGTGAATGAGTAAAGCAGGCTTTTCTGCTGGCCACACGGCACGAGAGACGTCTGCCCAGGCTGGGGCCGGGGGTCTCTGCTGCTACAGCCTGCAGACAGGCCACCTGGAGGCTGCCCTGTGATGACTGCACCTGAGGCTTTCCAATGACTAGGAGGCTTGGGCACTTCTCATTCATGAGCTGTACATTCTGCAGCGTAGCTGGTAATTTAATGTGAGCGATCGATGAGCACCACGCTTCCACTTCAAAGCATGACCAGGCGGATCAATCTCCCAGGTCCACGGGTGCCGAGTTTAAAACTCATCTCTTTTTCTAAAGTGGAGGCAAGGGACCCCAGTTTGGGATTAATCAGCAGTGATGAGCTTAAATAAATGAGATAAATTTTCTATCTATCTTGTAAGGCTTTTTCTTTTTTCAGAATTAATGGGACCCCTTGGCAATGCGCAGGAAGCAGGGAAGGGGGCACGGCCGCATCTGTGGTTGTGGTTGTGGTGGGGAGAAGGAGGACCTGGAGCTGCCCAGGGTGGGCTCAGACACAGACGCCCAGCCGAGAGTCCCCTGCAGTTCCCTCTGCACAGCAAACACAGTTTCTGCCGAAAAGAATGTGGCAGACGAATAAAAATTATGAGGTTTTCTAAAGGTGTTTTAATTGTATTACATGAGACTGTCGACATTGGTCTCCATGTCACAGGTGACTCTTGTGGTGGTGAAAACCTTTAAATTTGGGGGTGCTCTGTGGGCCCCCTGGGTATCCTGTGAGTACTCATGTTTCTAGAGGTGGAGTTTGACCCTTGAAGTGTTCAAATTATAAATAGAATCACAGAAACTGGGGGAGGAAAGGATCTGAGGGGCCTCCAGAGCCCGTGGCTTCACCCTGGGGTGGGGGCAAGGGCGGGGCGCGGTGCCTCTTCTGGGGTGGGATGGGCGAGTGCTCACGGTTCATTCCCACGCAGGATTCTCACGCGCTCGCCCTCCGGCCGTCATGAACATGGTGAGTTCTGCCACATGTGGAAACACGCTGGCTTCTCTGGGTTGTAAGTGTCCCATCAGCAGCTCGTAGCCCCGAGGAGACTCTGTCCCCCAGGGCCACGTACGGACCCGCTGGAGGCCTGAATGGCACAATTCATGGCGCCACACGGGGGTGTTTCTTTCCCTTCTCCTCCCATGGCTTAGAAGCAATAATCTCCTGACCTCCAGGCAGAAGTCAACTTCCTCCTTTGCCTACTCCGCCTTGCAGGGACCCCAGGGCTGACCTGCCTCACTCGGCCCCCTCTCTGCCAACCTGCCTCGCCTGGCCCCCTCTCTGCCAACCTGGCTCGCCCGGCCCCCTCTCTGCCAACCTGCCTTTCCCGGCCCCCTCTCTGCCACAGTCAGTCTGAGGTCAAGGCTTTCGGTGTTTCTGAGGTCACCCTGAGGGCCCCACAGCCCCTTCCTGGCGTCCCCACCCTCCAGGCCGCCTTCGGGCCTCGGCAGCACATCTCGAGGGGCCCAGGACGCGCTCGGGGCCCAGGTGGCTGGGAGGGGCCTCCTGTATCTCACCCCTCATTCTCTGCTCTGACCCAGACTCACACCTCCCCACTCCACCCAGCCTGCTTGCACTTCTGATTGTGTGTCTGGCCGGCCTACGGGCACTCGGGCACCACGGTGACAAATTATACCATCGACAATGGCAGTGAGCTTCTCCCTCTGAAAGCCCATTGTGTCTGCCCTTATTCTTTGAAGCTTCACTGCTTTCGGATAAGTATGAAAATAGGCTCTCCCTCTCCCTGAGTGAAAGGCAGGCAATTACACAATAGGACTATCACCCTCACTGCCACTCTCCGCTTTGTTTAAATGTGGGGATTTCATTTCTTCATCGCCTCTATAAACACCCAGTCAAACTGTAAGTGGGAAAAATGGGTGCCTTCTGGATTTTACATTTTTTATTGTGTCATTTACTGCAAAGCAGCTCAAGGAGCCGGAAGACACCCAGCCTGAAACTACGATAAATGTGTGGAGATTGGTGGGGCCACCTCACCAGCAGAACAGTGTGCTACCTTCTCTCCCAGTAACCTTTTCCAGAGGAAACCTCTTTGAAATATCACAAGCAAAATGTAAATCACAAAATACTTCATATCTGCCCACACTCATTGTCATGCTAAAGCACATCACCTCAGTCCTCAGAGAGGAGGGATTTCCATGTGAAAGGGGCCAGCGTGCTTCCCTCACTTAGCGGTGCGATTACAAAGTACTGAAACTTCCTCTAAGACACGGATCCCTGTGCCTCGCAGCCCCTCACCTGTGCACCTGGGAGGCTCCTGGGGTTCAAGCTCAAAGCCCTTCACCTGTGCCCCAGGATGGCACCTGGGTAGCACCTGGGTGGGGGGGGAACTCAAACTCAAAGCCCTCACCTGTGCACCTGGATGGCACCTGGGGGAGGGGGTCCCAGGCTTAAACACCTGGGAGGCCCCCCGGGAGCTGCAGCAAAGCTGAGTCCCAACCACAGCCTGTGAAGTCTCTGACTCCACGTGGGGCCTCAGCGCTGTCTGTTTGCTCACCCTTCCCCCATGGGCTGAGGCCGGGAACCACTACTCTTAACTCTCAACCTCTTCCCAAGGTGCTATCAGTGGCCCTTGGGGTTCTGCGTTCAGCAGTCATTTATTTATAAGTCGCATGAGAAAGTCCTTCCAGCCACGTTCTGTGCTTGCTCTGATGTTTGCCCAAACTAACATTGCTGAGGTTGACCTCATGTTTATTCAGGGAACTTGATTTATTTTCGAGCTATTGATAACAACGAAGTCCTCCCCCACCAAGGAACTTCCACCGGGGAGGCCTTTTCCAAAGAAAGTGCTTGTGCTCATCCCCAGAGAGTTCCTGAGCCTGTACAGGAGGCCAGAGGCGGAGGAGGTGGGAGACAGAGAAGGTGGGGGGCAGGAGGCGGTGCCTGGCAGCTCACCTGGTGTACCTTCTGTGAGACCCAGCCAGCCCATCGGTCACTGAGGGGCGCACGTCACACCCTGAACTGCCTGACGTAGGGAGCCTATGAAGCGGAACAAACACATGTGATGCTGAAGTCCTCAGAAACCCGGGGCCAAGGCCACGCATGATCACCGCCATGGGAGGGCGGGCAGACGCCGAGGTGAACTTGGGGGAGGCCCCGTGGTGCACACCCCTACCCCGCCTGGCTGGAGAAAAATGGCCAGCACCATGAAACTGCAAATAAACACACGCGTTCCAGGACGTGAGATACAGCTTCCACATCAATCAGAGGGACCTGCCCAGTCCCGTCAATTTTCCATCTAAATTACATAAATGTCCTCCTTTGAGAGGTAGGGACGCCCAGGCACAGGCATGAAAGATCGGCCTTGAGGTTATTTTGTCTCTGCACGTATTGATGCGAGGGCTTACGGAGCTTTTCTTTCCCAGGGAACTTTCTAACTGCTGATGTCACGTGCAGTAAGCACATGACTTCCCTATTCATTCCTGACTCTCACATTTCGCCGGGATGGTGACATCACTGTGGGGCCTTTGGGCTCTTGAGCTCATCTATACCCAATCCTAGACAGCTCTGCTGCGCCTGTCGGGGGAACTGGCAGCCCCGAGTTCACTGGTCGCTGTTTGCTGAACGCCTGCCCACGGAAGCCATGGCCCTTATCACTGGGAAAGGCACAGAGAAGAGAAGGAAATGTTAAAAATCTGGTTGGAGAGAGGAAACAAACTTGGACCATCTTTGACAGTGGTATTAGTCCATTCTCCACGGCTATAAAGAAACACCTGAGACTGGATGATTCTAAGAAAGCAGCTTAATTGGCTTAGGGTTCTGCAGGCTGCACAGGAAGCATGGTGGCTTCTGCTTCTGGGGAGGCCACAGGGAGCTTCCAATCGTGGTGGAAGGCGAAAGGGAAGCAATCTGGTCCCATGGTGGGCGTACGCACAAGGTGGGAGGGGTTACCCGGGTTTAAACACACAGGTCTCAGAAAACTCACTATTGCGAGAACAGCGAGGACAGGGTGGTGCTAAACTATTCAAACATCATCCCTGAGTCCAGTCACCGCCCCCAGGCCCCACCCCCAACACTGGGGATTACGGTTCAACGTGAGACTTTGGGGCACACTGACCCAACCATCTCCACAGGAAACAGGGATCTGCCTTGTGTTCTGACTCGCCGCTCAGACGAATTCACAGCTCAGCTGGGAGAATCACGCGGGAGGGGCCCATGAACAGGCCCTGGGACCACAGCCAGGGGTTCAACCGCACCGAAACTCCAGCCCTCAACACAGCCCACGGCTGCGTCATCCTGGATTTAACACTAAAAAGAAAAAACAAAAACTGACCTCAGGTTTCTCTGCAATACGTAGGATCCGTGATATCTCCGACATGAACTGAGAAGTGTGTAGCCCCAAATCTGCACACAGGCAACCCCAAAAGCTATCTGATGACAACACGCATTTTCTCACTAAGCGGAGGAGAGTTCGGCCTTGTTGCTGGGCCTGCAGGACATCCCATCCCTCATCTTAAACATTCTCCCGAGGACAATATTTACACCTGATATTTACAAGGCGTGGCAAGTGAGAATTTCATCCCCACCTATGACCTGGCAGGTTACACAAGCTGGCCCCAGGGACGCTCACGGGCTCAGGTCGTGGAAGGCATCCCGTGAGGGCCACGCAGGCAAAGATTGTCAGCCAAAAGGAATTCCAAGGCCCAGATGGGAGGCGGCCACAGACTCCTGGGTGCTCTGTGGGATGTGCCACCTGGCGGCAGGGCCTGGCCAGAATTGCTGCCTTGCAGGACCTGTGGGAGCCTCCAACACAAAGCCTGCATTCCAGGAGCTCCCTGAGCCCTGAGACCTGGCTGTGCTGGCCAGGCTGGGTGTGCACCTGTCAGTTACATTTTCCTAAGTGTCCTCCTTCCTTTCTTTGGACCCTGTATCTTCTTTGTCTTTAGCAACCTTTGTAGTCTTGAATTCTGAGTCCATTCCTGAGACCCCTCTGAACCTTCGCAGCCCCCTCAGCTCTCAAGCTGGAGGACTGGGGACCATGCTTATCTTTTCTTTGACCCCAGGTCTGTCTTCCTACCTTTCTTTAACAATTATTTCTCTGGGCCGGGCGTCGTGGCTCACGCCTGTAATCCCGGCACTTTGGGAGGCTGAGGCGGGTGGATCACCTGAGGCTAGGAGTTCGATACCAGCCTGGCCAACATGGTGAAATCCCGTCTCTACTAAAAATACAAAAATTAGCTGGGTGTGGTGGCGGGTGCCTGTAATCCCAGCTACTCGGGAGGCTGAGGCAGGAGAATCGCTTGAACCTGGGAGGCGGAGGTTGCGGTGAGCCAAGATGGTGCCACTTCCCTCCAGCCTGGATGACAGAGCAAGACTCTGTCTCAAAAAAAAAGTAAATAAATAAAAAAAAAAAGAATTATTTCTCTACCTTTTGGAACATGAAATTGCCTCTGAGACGAACCTGTGATTTGTCGCCTCTGGGAGATGACAAGGATGGCTCTGTGACCCTTGTCCCCACATGAAATATTTTGTCACCATGCTGGTTTTCTTGTTTGCATCAGGAACAGACCGGCCATTTCTCCCATCTGGCTGTAGAGTCGTTAGCAGCGGCCCCTCCGCACACACAGACACACATGGAAACACATGGACACACATACACACGTTGCTTCTGGTCTGAGAACGTCTGCCTCCTTTCCATTCCCCTGGGCAGGTTATTTTCTTCTCCTAATCACAAAACCCATCCTTCATCTTAATAATTCTCCTGACAGTGATATTTACACCCTATAATTAGAACTTTATGTTCGTTTTATTAATTACCTCTTTTTTGCCTATTGATGTGAAAGAATCTGGGGCTAAAAGTATTACAGATGGCTCTACACATTGCACCGTTGAAATTTAAACTCAATCAGCAGATGGTGGTGGTGTGGGGTGGGGCGGGGTGAGCATCCCGCCAGCTCCCTTCCTTCCTCCGCGTCCCACCGGCCCCACTCAGGGACTCCACTTCTTCTCAGCACCTGTGCCCTCCAGTCCCTCTCCCGGGAAGGCAGCAGGAGAGGAGACCCCTGTGCCATCTTTAATACCACCCCTGTGGCTAGGGTGCAGCCCCCTCCTCCTTTCTTCTCCAAGTTCCAGATTTGGTCCCAAAACATGACTGAATAACGTGGCAAGCCCTTCAGACATGACAACCCGTTGGGTCAGAGAGGCAGCGGCCGGGGCTGGGCCTGGCCCACCATCGGGGTGGGGCCAGCAGGAGCAGGAGCAGGAGCAGGAGCAGGAGCAGGAGCAGGAGCAGGAGCAGGACATGCTGTGTGCTCATGGGCAGGACGGGCCCAGAGAGGCTGCAGCGTGGGTGGGAGGTGCCAGACAGGGATGGTGTGGGCAATGGGCCCTCCCTGCACCAAGGTTTCAGCAGCCCTGCTCTCTGCTGTCAGCCTCAGACCTGGGCTGGCCTGGATTTCATCTCTCCCCAGGCTCCAAAGACCGTACATCGCCATCTCTTGTAGCAAGACCTTCCCATGCTGAAAGTGTGTTCCTCTAGCCGCTTACTCAGTGTCTCCACTGCAGGCCCCCATGTAACCTGGCTAAGCAGATGCTTCATTTTCCCACCACAGCAGACCCAGCCCAGGGCCTCTGTCAACAAACAGCCAGGGCCCCTCGTCCTCTTGGGACCTACAGCAGGTCTTGCTCCAGCTCAGCTCCATGTGTGGTCCCGTGTCTGACTTGTGCACTGCCCCTCCCAGGGCCCAGGGCCTCCACCTCACCTCGTGCTTCTCAGGCCCAGTGCTCTGGGCGTGGAGTGAACTTTCTAAGTCACATCCCTCCCCCTCTGGAAATGTCTGCTGGCTTTGCACCCACCAAGGACAGGATCCACAGCCTTCAACACACAGCGTCACCAACCACCTCCCAAGCTGGCCTCCCCCGTCCCTCAGAGGCACCACAGTTGGCCTCCCTCCCCCGTCCCTCAGAGGCACCACAGCCTGCCCGCGTGGCCTCTGTTTCTCCTCGGGGTCTTTCCAGACTAGGCTTCTTCTCGTCGTGACGCTCAGAGACCTCTGCTCAGCCCCACCTTCCATCACTGCGCTCTCTTCTCCTTTCTTCGCATCAGGCCTTACCGGAAATTACCCGGTCACCTTAGTGCCTGTCCCTTCTCCGCGACAAGGGACTCCTAGCGTGCTTCCCCGCTGTGCCCCCAGCTCCTACAACAGTGTCCGGCCCCTCAAAGTGACTCGACAACCCTCTGCCGATCCAAGGACTTGGCATCCATGTGCTGCCCAGGCCACCACGCTCCTCCTCCTGGGCATGCCCTCGTGTGGACGCTCTATGGAAATAGATACTGTGTTTTCACCTCTTGTACCTCGTTCACTTAAAATTTAATCAACACCGTATTAGAGAGAGAGAAAGAGGTTCTTTGCTTTTTTTAACTTTTAAAATAAGAATACCCAATACCCAATCCACAGCTTGCTCTGCGTGGTGCTTATGTGGGTTCACAATGCGTCTTGTGCCTCTCATCTGATTCCGCTACACGGTGGAAGTTACGCCAGACCAGAAACTGAACCGACACAGAAAGTCTCACGGATTCTGCTCAGCGCTGCCTTCGAGATCAGTCTCTCGACTCCTGTTAGGAGCAACGGCGGTGAGCCAGGATAAACGGCCTCACTCATGGAGCACGGCTTTCCCGTCTCCAGAAAGAGCTGTTGAGGTTTATTTATTCACGGAGATGCTTTGCATCAGGAGAGCTCTGCGTTAACCCACGTGCGGGGGATGTTATCCTCCCCGTGAGAGCGGCTGCACAGATTGTTTTTTAATGTCAAATTCCATATGAAACAGTACAAATCCCCATTTCTGCCCCACTGGGTTGAGAAATCTGTGGGTGATAGAGTATAGGTAAAAACATCTCAGCCTGCATGAAAACAAACATCATCTTAGAGAAGGAAAGAACAAATGTTTCAAAGTCCTAAAAATAATAATTTACTCTAGGGAAAAATTTGATGGGCACACTATGATTTATTGCCAAATGATATTTAAGGAAACTTCACAGGAGAGGCAACTGCTGAATGCCTCCACCGAGGGTTCTGGGAAGGAAAACCGCCTGCTTAGTGGAAGAACAGAACGGCCAGACAGGAAGTGCTTGGTCCTCGGCTCCCTGTGTCTCCTCCATTATACACGTGGCTTATTAGAAACCTGCAGTAAAACAACGCAGATTTATTCTCTTACAGGAGGCCACAGTCCAGCTGGGTTCCACTGAGCTGAAGTCAGGGCTTTGGAGGGCCACATGCTCTTGGGCGGCTCCTGACCTTTTCCGGCTTGTGGCACCTGGCTGTATTTCTAGGCCTGCAGCTCCTTCCTCCACCTTGAACCAGCCATGGCGTCCCTCTCCGACTCCGCTTCCTTCACGGGGCCTCCACTTCCACGTGCTAGGAACGTGTAACGAGGCCCACCGTTTTCACAGGCCCCTGAGTGTGCAGCGTGGTACCATTAGCTCTCAACCGTGCGGCAGATTTCGAGACCACGCTGAGGCCGCATCGCGGAAAGCTTGTGTCCTTGGAACGGCACCTTCCTGTGCTTCTCCCAGCGCCAGCCCCGGCAGCTCCATCCTCCTCTCTTCTTCGGTGCGTTCCATTGTCATAGATTCCACACTTCAGCAATGTCACGTAGCCTCTGTCCTGGGCCTGGCTTTTGTTTCACTTCATGTCACGTCATGTCATGCAGGTTCATCCCTGTTATTGCAAATGGCAGGTTGTCCTTCTTTTCTTTTCTTTCTTTTCTTTTTTTTTTTTTTTTTTGAGATGGAGTCTTGCTCTGCCACCCAGGCTGGAGTGCAGTGGCCGGATCTCTGCTCACTGCAAGCTCCGCCTCCTGGGTTCACACCATTCTCCTGCCTCAGCCTCCGGAGTAGCTGGGAGTACAGGCGCCCGCCACCACACCCAGCTAATTCTTTGTATTTTTTTTTTTTTTAGTAGAGACAGGGCTTCACCGTGTTAGCCAGGATGGTCTTGATCTTCTGACCTCGTGATCTGCCCACCTCAGCCTCCCAAAGTGCTGGGATTACAGGCATGAGCCACCGCGCCCGACTTGTCCTTCTTTTCTTAAGGCTGAAGGGCATCCACTGTGTCTATGGACCACGCTTTCCGGCCCACTCATCCCTGGGGTACATGTGTGTCCATGTCTTGGCTCCCGTGAACAGTGATGTGATGAACTCTGGAGTCCACACGTCGCCTCGAGAGCCTGATTTAACTTCCTTTGGATAAATATTTGGAAGTGGGATTGCTGAATCATATGGTGGCTCCATTTTTAACTTTTTGAGAAAACTTCATGCTGTTTTCCATAATGGTTGCACCATTTATTTCCCACCAACAGCATGTAAGTGTTCAGTCTCTACACATCCTCACCAACATGCGTCTTTTTGGTCACAGCCTCCTGACAGGTACAGAGAGGTATCTCATCGTGGCTCTGATTTGCATACTCCTGATAATTAGTGATGTTGAGCATCTTTCCACGTACAGTGTGTTGGCCATTTGTTTGCCTTCTTTGGAGAAATGTCTGCTCAAGTCCTTTGCCCACTTTTAAATCAGGTTATCATTATTATTTGCTATTGAGTTGTAGGAAGTTCCTATACATTTTATTATTATTATTTTTTAGAGATGGAGTCTTGCTCTGTCATCCAGGCTGGAGTGCAGTGGTGCGATCTTGGCTCACTGCAACGTCCGCCTCCCAGATTCAAGTGATTCTCCGGCCTCGGCCTCCCGAATAGCTGGGATTACAGGTGCCCGCCACCACGCCTGGCTAATTTTTGTATTTTTAGTAGTAGAGATGGGGTTTCACCATGTTGGCCAGGCTGGTCTCGAACTTCTGACCTCAAGTCATCCACCTGCCTTTGCCTTCCAAAGTGCTGGGATTATAGGTGTGAGCCATCACACCCAACTGCCTATACATTTAAAATATTAACTCCTTATCAGTTATGTGGTTTGCAAATATTTCCTCCCCGGTGACCAGTAGGGGATGTGGAGACCACCCACCCGCCAATCACCCCACCTTCTGCGGCTGCTCTCTGGATCTGCTGATTGTTTCCCTGTCGGTGCAGGAGCTCACTGGTTTGACGTTGTCCTGCATGTTCATATTTGCTTCTGCTGCTTGTGTCTTTGGTGTCAGATCCAAGAAAGCTTTGCCTAGACGAATGTCCTCGTGCTTCCCCACTGTGTTTTCTTCTAGTACTTTTATGGTTTCCAGTCTTATGTCTCAGTCTTTAGTCCATATTGAGTGGGCTTTTGTGGATGTGAGATGAGGGTCCGATGCTGTTCTTTTGCATGTGGACATCCAGTTTCCCCAGCACCCGTGAAGAGGTGACCCTTCCCCATGGTGTATTCTCCTCATGCTTATGAAGGAGCACTTGGCACTCTGGACTCTCTGTTCCATTGGTCTATATGTCTGTTTTTATGCCAGTAGTGTATTGTTTTAATAACCATAGCTTTGTAATATATTTTAGAATTAGGAAGTGTTGCATGATTTTTTATGGAGCTCTGGACAGGTTTTTCACGATGGCAAAATACGTCAACTTTTCTTTTTGGTGTAATTTCTTCATTGCTAACATTTTCCCTAGACAGTGAAATAATAGACATTTTCTAAAAGTTCCTCAAGAAAAGCTATTGAAATTATTTAGGAGAAACATATGCAAGAATAGATAATATTGATGTATCCTTATTATATTTAGAAGTTAAAATTAAAGGGGATCTTATGAGAAATTTAAAAATTGTATAGTAAGGGATTCCTTAAGAAACAGGCACAAGCCCTTATAACAAGTAGCATCTAATTCCCCACCCTGTGTGGATGGCCCTGGTTACACAATGCCCCCATGAACTCACAATTTGGTGGTGTACAGCTCTTAAGAGTGCTTAGCTCTTAATATCAGAAAGGATTAACTTCCTACTTCATGAAACAATTTGCTAAGGCTGGGAATTTTTCTTCCAAGTCTGTGAGGACTGCCTTCCCTTCTTTCCACACACTTCTTCATTCATTGTGTACCTGCTGAGCACTCATGTCAGACCAAGTTCTAGAGACTGCAGTGGTGAACAAGTCCAGTGTCTGTGCATGGAGCTTCCATTCTGTAACTATGCAGCTGCTCCAGAGAATGCCAAGGTCTCAGCCAAATAACTCTAGATGAGGGGCGATACATAAGGTGAGGACTCACACGTGCACACACATACACACACTTGCACACACATGCACACAGTCTCCCCTCTGACCCTTCTCGCCCTACAGGGTGAATAGCAGGTGATGCAGAGACCACCCACCCACTATTCAACGAGATCTGACGCCTTCTGACTCTTGATGGATGATTTTTGCAGACAGCTTTGACGTCATCTTCCTCCCGGTCCCCCTTCTCCCAGTCCTACCTCTTCCCACCCTGCAGGTCTAGGCCTCACTCATGAAAGAAGGCTCATTTTATCCATGCTGTGTGAAGCCTGGTACCAAGCATCCCGCATTGGTGTGATCCGGGCTACCTTCTTGCCGTGCAGTGCCCTCACTGCTCCTGCTGCCCCTGAGCTCTCAGAGGGATGAGCTACCTGAGCGTGGGGTGGGAGTGCAGCTCTGCACACTAGACTCAGTCCTCTCTCTTCCTGGAAGTAACCACAAAAACCACAGAATACAGCTCTCACACATTTTCCATGAAAAGCAGAAAATAGCAAATTCCAGTAAGCATTAAGGAAACTCCTTCTCTAGGAGTCTCTGTTCCTCTCCCCCACAGTGCTTGTTATACTGTGCATTTAAAAGGTGTTTTAAAAGGGCTTGTTGTTTCTTTAAGAAGCATAGAAAAAATATATATACTCCTGTGTGTGTGTGTGTGTGTGTGTGCACATACATCATCAACTGAAGGTTTGAAGAAAAGAGAAAGGATCTCAGCTCATCAAGAATGAAAGGTGGCTCATTCTCTAGCATCCTAGTTAAAAGTTCAAAACACATTTTTCTTATAAATTAGGCTGGAGTAAAATTCAGGGAGATGTGAAAGGAAGACATAAATTTTTAAAACATGCAAAGAATTTAAATGGGCACCAGGGATGAAAATTAGATGCATGGAACATGTATTCGACGTAAACTCCTGGTTGTTTAAAGTCATTAACGTTGCGTCTGGTGTCAGATTATGGCTCCACAGCCTGTTTGCCAGTTAAGGGGTGGGGGCAGGGCAGGCCTTGGTCAATATTTGAGTAAGAGAAGAATCTTAATTAACCCAAGAAAGTAACTTCAATAATAAGACCAGGCAGTGTTTTGCAAAGCAGAACAGAAGCAATTCAAAAGGGAGAGAGACACAGCCAGAGGCCCTAGGAGCTCCCACCTTGGGGACACGGAGTGTCTGTGTGAGCCTGACTCTGTTCTGAGGCAGGAGGGACCCAAGTGCTTGGGGCCGGCCCTCTCCTGTTCTGTGTTAGCAATGGGGTCTGGTGCTTCTCCAAACACACTGTGGTTGTGTGTGCGCAGGCTGGGCAACAGCCTGGTTTTGTGCCAGCTGCTGATACTGAGTGCACATGAAAGGCCCACTTAGTCTCTTTGTGAAGAGGTGTGGGAAGATGTGCACACAGTAGAAAGCAGAATATCACAAGGCACAAAAATGTGTGTGTAATGTATACAAAGGTCGACTCTTCCTTATCTGAAGTGATTGGAACCAGAAGTGTCTCAAGTTTTGCATTTTAGAATATTTGCATCATACTTACTGGTTGAGCATCCCAAATACAAAACTCCAAAATCCAAGATACTCCAAATGAGCATTTTCCTTTAGGGTCACTCACGCCTGTGCTCAAAAAGCTTCCGATTTGGGGCAGTTCAGGTTTTAGGTTCGGGATGCTTACCCTGTGTGTACATGCATATATGTGTATATATGCATATCTACATATGTATTCATGTACATGTACACAAATATGCACATATGTACATACAGATGTGTATATATGTATATGTGTGCATGTATGTGTGCATATGTGTCTATAGATGTCTGGTGTATATGTGCAAGTGTATATGTGTGCAATCGATGCATATATGTGTATGTGGGTACACAGACGCATATGTGTGTATACATGTATATGCGTGTATGTGTGTCCATAAAAATATATGTGTGTGTGTGTGTGCATATGCATGTGTGTGTGTGTGTGTACATCTTCTGCCTCTGCATTCTTACTGGCAGGATTATTGGGAACTACTGGATCTTTCTGGGGAGCCCGGGATGATTTCCATGGCCTGCCAGTTTCTCAGAGCTATCTGGGTTGAGGCACTGGGAACCCCCTCAGTCCAGGCAGACCAGGGCCCGGTGGTCTGCATGGACAAAGTGAGTACTTGGAGGGCCACTGGCATGGGCCCAGCTCCCTGCTCTCCTCTGCGTGCACAGCCTCTATCCCATCAGACCTGCATCTCAGCAGCACCAAGCTCAGGGGCTGCCCTGGGCTCCCCTCTGAGCATCAGCTCCTCTGTTCCAGGGAGAGCCTCTGCCCCCCTCAGGGCCCACCTCCTTCTAGCAGAAAGTTGATTCTTCCCCCTACTGGGCCCTCAGTTCTCTGCTAGGTTTGGCCAGGCTGGTGTCTTTGACATGATCTTCTGGGAGGAGAGGCAGACAGGGGGCCTTTCTGATTTGGCAGGCAAAGCTGTAGGTGGAGGGTTTGTACCACCAGGGAACTATGCCCAAGGACACATATGTTCCCACGACAGTGGGGTTTGTCAGCTCGTAGGTGCCCAGTCCTTTCCACGCCCTCTTGAGATGGGTTGGGGCAGACAGAGTAGGAATGCTTCCTGGCTGATTACAAGGAAAGCCCGGCCCACTGGATGGGGAAGCCACACGACGCCTGCTTGGAGAGATGGTGCGGCACACACGTGGCAGTCAGGACGGAGCGCGGGTTCAGGGAGCAGGAATAGCACTCCCTGCCCTTGTCATGCTGTGGCCAAGGTTTAGGACTCCACAGGGCCCAGCTGTCTCCTCTGATCCCAGGAGGATGGAGCCTCAGACCTGGGGCCATGGGGAGGGAAGAGGTGTCCCTTGGGACCAGCAGGAGCCCAGTGGGCAAATGCCTTTCTGCACGGCCAGGGGACTGCTCCTATTTCTACTGTTTGCCTGGCCCAATTCATCACAGGAGGGTGAGGGCAGGGCTGCATACCTGAGAGCCGACAAATCCTGCACATCATGGAGCTCTGTACTGAACACTGCAGGGTTCCACGCAGCTGTCAGCTGCAGAGACTGGACACTGCCCCTGCAAACGCCTGGCCTCCTGCTGTCCGGCTGCCTTCATTCTGGCCCGGAAGTGGTTCTGGGGACAGTGGCTTCCTTCCGGGGCAGAAGCTGAGATCCAGTGTCTGTGGAGCCTCTCATGGCACATCAGGCTCTGGGTTGGATGTTTATGTGGATGACCCTACCAAATCCCTGAGAACTGCTGCTATGATTCCCATTTTACAGATGAGAAAACTGAGGCTTAGAACACGAAGCACTGTGAGCTGAGATCATTGGCTAGTGAGCAGCAGAGCTGAGGTCCAACTCCAAGTGTGTTTTCCCCCAAAACTCACACTCTAGAAAAGCCCATGGGCACCCCAGATCTCCCACCCATGTCTTCCCACTGGACCAGGGGTCCCCAACCTCTGGGCCACAGACTGGTACCAGTCTGCAGCCTGTTAGGAACTGGGGTACACAGCGGGAGGTGAGTGGTGGGTGAGTGGCAGGTGAGTGAGCTGTTGAGTGGTGGGTGAGTGAGCGGGTGAGTGGCAGGTGAGTGGAGGGTGAGTGAGTGGGTGAGTGAGTGGTGGGTGAATGAGTGGTGGGTGAGTGAGCGGGTGAGTGGCAGGTCAGTGGAGGGTGAGTGGAGGGTGAGTGAGCGGGTGAGTGGTGGGTCAGTGGAGGGTGAGTGAGTGGGTGAGTGGCAAGTGAGTGAGTGGAGGGTGAGTGAGCGGGTGAATGGCAGGTGAGTGGTGGGTGAGTGAGCTGTTGAGTGGCGGGTGGGTGGAGGGTGAGTGAGTGGGTGAGTGGCAGGTGAGTGGAGAGTGAGTGAGTGGGTGAGTGAGTGGCAAGTGAGTGAGTGGAGGGTGAGTGAGCGGGTGAATGGCAGGTGAGTGGTGGGTGAGTGAGCTGTTGAGTGGCGGGTGGGTGGAGGGTGAGTGAGTGGGTGAGTGGCAGGTGAGTGGAGGGTGAGTGAGTGGGTGAGTGAGTGGCAAGTGAGTGAGTGGAGGGTGAGTGAGCGGGTGAATGGCAGGTGAGTGGTGGGTGAGTGAGCTGTTGAGTGGCGGGTGGGTGGAGGGTGAGTGAGTGGGTGAGTGGCAGGTGAGTGGAGGGTGAGTGAGTGGGTGAGTGAGTGGCAAGT
Organism: Rhinopithecus bieti; assembly: GCF_001698545.2. NCBI lineage: Eukaryota > Metazoa > Chordata > Mammalia > Primates > Cercopithecidae > Rhinopithecus > Rhinopithecus bieti. Next base: position 247,173 of record NW_016823619.1, read on the forward strand.
GAGTGAGTGGAGGGTGAGTGAGCGGGTGAATGGCAGGTGAGTGGTGGGTGAGTGAGCTGTTGAGTGGCGGGTGGGTGGAGGGTGAGTGAGTGGGTGAGTGGCAGGTGAGTGGAGGGTGAGTGAGTGGGTGAGTGAGTGGCAAGTGAGTGAGTGGAGGGTGAGTGAGCGGGTGAATGGCAGGTGAGTGGTGGGTGAGTGAGCTGTTGAGTGGCGGGTGAGTGAGCGAGTGAGTGGCGGGTGAGTGGGTGGGTGAGTGGGTGAGTGGCGGGTGAGTGAGTGGGTGAGTGAGTGGCAAGTGAGTGAGTGGAGGGTGAGTGAGTGGGTGAATGACAGGTGAGTGGTGGGTGAGTGAGCTGTTGAGTGGCGGGTGAGTGGTGGGTGAGTGAGCAGGTGAGTGAGCGGGTGAGTGGCGGGTGAGTGGAGGGTAAGTGAGCCGGTGAGTGAGCGGGTGAGTGGTTGGTGAGTGGCAGGTCAGTGGAGGGTGAGTGGAGGGTGAGTGAGTGGGTGAGTGGTGGGTCAGGGGGGGGGGAGGGAGGGGGGGAGTGGCGGGGGGGGGGTGGGTGAGTGAGCGGTTGAGTGGCGGGTGGGTGGAGGGTGAGTGAGTGGGTGAGTGAGTGGCAAGTGAGTGAGTGGAGGGTGAGTGAGCGGGTGAATGGCAGGTGAGTGGTGGGTGAGTGAGCTGTTGAGTGGCGGGTGAGTGGTGGGTGAGTGGCAGGTGAGTGGAGGGTAAGTGAGCGGGTGAGTGGCAAGTGAGTGAGTGGTAGGTGAGTGAGCGGGTGAGTGGTGGGTCAGTGGAGGATGAGTGGAGGGTGAGTGAGTGGGTGAGTGGCGGGTGAGTGGAGAGTGAGTGAGTGGGTGAGTGAGTGGCAAGTGAGTGAGTGGAGGGTGAGTGAGCGGGTGAATGGCAGGTGAGTGGTGGGTGAGTGAGCTGTTGAGTGGCAGGTGAGTGGCGGGTGAAGCTTTATCGGTATTGACAGCCACTCCCCATGGCTCACAGTACCGCCTGGGCTCCACCTCCTGTCAGATCAGCGGTGGCATTAGATTCTCATAGGAGCTTGAGCCCTGCTGTGAACTCTACATGTGAGGGATCCAGGTTGCATGCTGCTTATGAAAATCGAATGCCTGTCTCCCATCACCCCCAGATGGGACTGGCCAGTTGCAGGAAAACCAGCTCAGGGCACCCACTGATTCTACATGATGGTGGGTTTTATAATTATTTAATTATATATTACAATGTAATAATAACAAAAATAAAGTGCACAGTAAATGTAATGTGTTTGAATCATCCTGAAACCTTCCCCCAACCTTGGTCCGTGGAAAAACCAGCTTCCATAGAACAGGTCCCTGGTGCCAAAAAGAGTATGGACTGCTGTCCTGGACAAACCCTGGACCTGGAACTGACCTTGTTGAAAGCATCTGCTTTTGGATTAAGCATCTGCAAAATTCAATTGTTGCCTTGGACGATTCGCATTTTACACATTCAGTCCCTGCAGCACTTCCCAAAGTGTGATATGTAACTTGGTTTTATGTGGAATGTGGGCAATTTTTAAAACTGTTTATTTTAGTGTCCATGTGAAAAAGGCAAAACAGCACATGAAAAACATGAATTTGTGGGCACTGCTGCTTAGGATGAGTAAGAAGGTTTTGAAAACTGAGTCAGTCCAAAGAGGAATGTGCTGCAACAAGCCAGATGCTCTGTGGAGCCCAGAGGCTGTGACTCTGGCCCTTGAGGGGCTCAGCCCTGAGCGAGGTGTGGAAGGAGCCCTGCACCACTGCTGTTGCGTGGGCTCCTGGGTGGGCCCAGTGTTGGATAAGATGACACCTAGGCACTGTGGCGAGCAGAACCATTTCCCCAAAAAGACATGTTCAAGTCCTAACACCAGCACAGTGAACACCGCCTTCTGGAAACAGGGTCTCTGTGGATGGAGTTAGTAAAGATGAGGCCCTTATCCAGTACTGCCGGCGTCCTTCCAAGAAGAGACAGCACAGACACGACGCAAGGACGGAGACGGAATGGAGTGAGGCGCCTACCCGCTGGGGAGCGCTGGGGGTTGCCAGGAGCCACAGAGAGTCTCCTGAGAGCTTCCCGAGCATGTGGCCCTGACAACACCTGGATCTCTGGATTCCGGCCCGTGGTCCAGTCAGACAATTCACTTCTGTGGTTTGAAGCCACCCAGTTTGTGGCACGTTGACCCCAGGATCCTCACGGGAAACCTCACTGGTCCAGTCCTGTTGGACCCTGCCCATGGGATGGACTTGCTGTCTTTGAACAGGAGGCAGGTGTGGGGAACAGGACTGTTAAGGGTCGTGGAAATTGCCAGGCTGATGGCAGAGGGTGCGGAAAACAGGACTGTTAGGGGTCATGGAAAATACCAGGCTGATGGCAGAGGGTGCGTGGGGAAGAGATCAGGGAACCACCAGGCCGGAGCAGGAATCTGGGGCCACGGTCCGACTCATGAGGGCTTGGCAGAGAGGACGGGGAGCTGGCCCTGCTGGCAGAAGTGGGTGGAGGCAAACCCGGCCCACGTCACCCTGAGCTTCTGTGAAGCCGTGTGAGGGCAATGTGGAGAATGCTGCAGCTCCACCTTCATCAGAGAAATCCAGCTGTTGTTCTTTAAGCAAAGGCTGTGGACAGTGAGCACAGAGCTTCACAACACGTGACGGTCACAGTGCACCCTCCCCCCGTGACCCCAAAGCAACAATCTATACATGTGGGGTCCATGGGCGGGCACCCCGGCACTCAGGGCTCTGCAACTTGACAAGGCTATGCCAGGCTAGGCTAGAGGTGCCGTGCTGGGCACAGGCTCTCCACGGGGACAGCAGGGCTGCTGGGGCCTGGGCTCCTCACCCCAGGGCTCACGCTTTTCCAAGAGACCCTCCCCAGCCTTGTCCTGGGTTCCAGGGACTCCAGAGCATTGGAGGCTCTGAAGACTGAGCATTCAGGGTCAGCAGCAGGTAGGAGATGTCTTTGAAGTTTCATCTGTTATCTTAAGAACTCATGTAGATTTCTGTAATCTACTCTGTTTTATATACACACACACACACACACACACACACACACACACACACACACACGCATACATGTATGTTTTAGTATCAAAAGGACTTCACCCCAAATCTCCATGTGAAGTAGATGTGTCTCCCCTCCATCGTGGCTGTTTGTTGGGACAGTGCTGTTTACCTCAGTGTGTTCATCGTCTTGAGATTTCTAAGCTTAAGGGGGCAGCAGATAGCCTAGGGCTGGCACCCAAATCCTAACAACCCTGGCCAAAGATACAGGATTTAATGTCCTCAGCACCAGGCATCACACAGGAACATGCGTGAGCCCATGAAATACTTACTCAATAATAAATGCTGCCAAGCTTGGGGAACCTGCTGAGCACTCGGCTTGTGGGCAACTGACACTCCCCGCAGGCTGGCCCCTGCGCCGAGACTCCAGGCAGCGGCTTCCTCGCCGTGACAGCCTCCCCTCATCTGACGAGGTCCAAACAGCGGCTCCAATTCTACCTACACCTCTTTGCATAGGGTGCTCCTCTGGATTTTAGGGTCTAGACCAAAGCTGAGACTGTTTTATACATTTTGGTGTCCCTGGAACCCAGGACAAGGCCATCTGTATCCCCAATGCTGAATGATTCTCTGGCCCGTGATAGGGAGATCGGGTTGCTGTCTGAGTAGGGAAGGACCATCCTCAACTTAGACACAGCTCAGTGAAAAGAGCCTCACTCTGAGGACGGGGGGTGAGAACTGAGAAGGTTCAGGGCAGGCGGCCTCCACGTGACCCAGGGTTCGGCAGGGCTCCCCTCATTAACCCGCCATTCCTCGGCCATGTTCTCTGGTGCACACAGGTGAGCAGAGGGCAGTGTCTGCCCTGGCCAAGGCAGGGGCACCCCAGCATCGCAGCCCTTTTTGGATGTGAGGTCCGGTCATTGGATTCGAGGGGCTGTCCTTCTCCTGTGCTGGGCCCCTTGGTGCTTGCAGGGAGAGATGCCCGGAGGGAAGGGGCTGTGTGGGAGGAAGGGTTCCGCTGCCCTTCCTGGGCACCTGTTTTGCTTTTTGTCTTTCCTTCATCCCTCTCCACTCCACTCCCTTTGGGGCATGAGGGAGGTGAGGGAGGAGGAGGGAGGAGGTAGGAAGAACAAAGGAGAGAATTCTGAGGAGGGCATCCTCAGTTCCAGGGACTTCTTTCATCAAGAGGAAAAAGAAAAACTCTTTCAACACTCCCTGTGCATAGGGTGCTAATGAGCTGCAAATTGAAATTATTTGGAGTTTTTCTTAATTGTGAAAAGAAAGAAGTTGTCAGAGGAGACCAGAAACTCTCTATCGACTGAGAAAGTTGCAAGTGAGAGAGAAGAACGGACGGCTCATCCGTGCTGCGGTGCATCTTTCGTCAGCCGGTGTCGCCCTTGGTAGCCAGGTGCTGGCCAATTTTCATTTCACTTCCATTTAACTTATAGCCAAGAAGGCCCGTGATTTCACCTGTCTGACCCACCACAGGCGGGTGGCTGGGGTTCATGGAAATGGAGGTTGGGCTCACGGAGAGGTAGCCCAGGGCTGGTGCCATCGTATGCTGAGAATTCCATTTGGAAAAGAGCATTGTGCAAAATGGGGTTATGATGTGGAAAACTCGCCCTTCCCTTCAAATCCAGAAAGCCTTCGTCTTGGCTTAGACGTCCCTAAGCCAAGTCCCTACTCACACTCCACGCTGCTCTCCAATTTCACCTGGACCACAGCCTCTGGATGAGCTTCTGTTAAAAAGATATGACTTGGTGACAGACAGGAGGATGGTGCGCAAATGACTGTGACATGTGCCGTATGTCTGCAAAGACCGGTGCTGTGGTAAAACCACACACATGGCAGTCTCCCCCAAGCCAACCACCTGGACCCAAAGACAAGCATCTCCAGAGTGCGTGGGACTGTAGAGAAGGCAGCGACAGGGCCAGGGCAAGCCGGTTCAGAAGTGGAACTTCAGTGGAAGCCAAGACCTTTGGGACCTCCTCATCCTACCCAGTCCTCCTGCTGTGGGGTGAGTCCAGCCCGTGCTGGGATGCCAATGTGGTTAGGACAACAAAGACCAAGGATAGCGGGGAACAGTGGGGAGGGAAGAGGGTGGGAGGGAAGAGGGTAGGAGGGAAGAGGGTGGGAGACCACAGTCAGAGGTGGACAGGAGTTCGACACACCACTCAGGTCCCCAAAACAGCATGTGCAGCTCTCGTTAAATGGAAAAGGCCCTAATGTCATGGGAAATTCTAACAATTTGTTAAACTTTAAGTTAGTATACAAAATGTGGTGATCCTACTCTTATAAACAAGAATGTTCAAATGCATAGAAGAAAGATCAGAGGACAAGATGCCCATGAATGATAAGCGTCTTTGCTGCCTCTGGGCGGATCTGGGGGAGTCGCATTTCTTCCTCGCTGCATTGCTGTATTTTCCAAATGTCCAATGAGGAATAAACATTGCTTTTTAATTAGCAGCTGCCCCGAGTGCTCCAGCTGCCCCATGTGCTTCAGCTGCTCCGCATGGTCTGGCTGCCCCACGTGCTCCGGCTGCCCCACGTGCTCCAGCTACCCCGAGTGCTCCAGCTGCCCCACGTGTGGCTGTCTACACAGCACGCATTCCTTAGCCTGGTGGTTTTCAACCGGACCCTGAGTCAGAATGGCCTGGAGTGCTGGTAAAACAGTTTGGGGCCAGCCAGAGCTTCTGAGCCAGCACTGAGCCCAAGAATGTGCATTTGCGTTGTTCCCCAGATGATGCTGCTGGTGACCCAGGGGACCCCGCTGTGAGAGCCCCCCACACAAGTCACAGCTTGTGGCGCTTTGGAGGACTTTGCTCCTCAGAGTGAGGTGGGATTGTTCTACCCCAACGGCCTCTTCAGAGACCGTGCCCACGTGAGGCAGTGGTCGCCTCACCCACCCTGCCATGCTGCGCAGGTGAGGCCTGGTGCACAGAGTCCCTGGGGACACGGTGAAGGGGCCTTCTCCTGCCATCTGCTCAGGAGTCCCTCCCTGGGTTCGGCTTCTGTCTTGACAGGCAGGTGAGGAAGCCCCTGCTGACGCCATTTACAACTGCAAACCTCCCATTTCCTCCCAGGTCCTTAAAGCTCCACATCATAAAACAGATGCGCGCGTGACGGAAATGTGGGTGTCCACAGACAGCCTCTGGGAGAAGGCCACGTCCACGGTGCTGCCCGGCAGCAATGGCTTCCTCAGCGTTTGACGGGGAGGGAGAAGGGCGGGGGGCCACAAGGACAGAAGAACTGGTGCTCGACAAGGGGCAGGATGGGGGCAGGACGGGGACAGGAGGGGACAGGAGGGGCAGGACAGGGACAGAGGAGNGGGGGCAGGACAGGGACAGAGGAGAGACACGGGGCAGGATGGGGCAGGACGGGGACAGGAGGGGACAGGAGGGGACAGGACAGGGACAGAGGAGAGACACGGGGCAGGATGGGGCAGGACGGGGACAGGAGGGGACAGGACAGGGACAGAGGAGAGACACGGGGCAGGATGGGGCAGGACGGGGACAGGAGGGGCAGGAGGGCTGCAGGGAGCCATGTCTGCTCCAATCCCACGCAGGGCCATCTGCCTCCCTCTGCCCAAAATGTATGATTCACCATGGCAAGGAGGTAAGAAGCGGGAAGATGAACACACATGAACACACAGCGATGGGGCCCCAGCACCCCATCCACAGGCTCTTTCCATTATTTGAAAATGTGTCTAAAAACTGAAATTCTTTTAATCTTTGAATGGGCTTCTTGTCATACAGCAGCTTTGTGGGCAGTCTGTTACAGGTCTCCATACTTTGCAGAGGGCACCTCTGCACAGAAACACATGAGTCCCAAACGGAGGGAAGCAAATCTCACCCAACATTAAATATTTGTTTCTCCAAAGCTAAGCGGTCACCTGTGCATGGTGATGGTGATGTTTGATTTCAGGTGACTTTGAGGCTGACCTTCCACACGGGGCCCTGCGGTTCTCTCCTCTGCGCCTGAACCCTCCTAGTCTTTATTCTGGGAGCAGCGCAGGAGACAGTGGAGATGTGGAAGCAGGCTCTGGCCGCTCTGTCTGCACGAGCGGTTTCCCTGCAGAAAATTCTGTGCGCTTCAGCCTCACCACCCTCCCCTGGCCTGGGTGCTGCTGTGTGCTGGCGCTGGGCACGCTGGGAAGAGCAGGGCCGGCCGTTTGCAGGACAGGAGGCTGAGGCTGTGTGCACCTCCTGAGGGCTGGGCTGCAGGTGGGCTCGGGGCCTGGGCCCTCCCATGGCCATGGCCTCTTCCTCGGTCCTTTGCCCTCCAGGGTGTCAGGCCTAGACCTCCGTGCATCAGTGTGGTCAAAGGTCAGGGCTGGCGTGTGGTGTTGATATTTTGGTACCTGTAGAGCCACGCAGAGAAGCACTGCTCTGAGGTGGGAAAGCCGGAGTCCCGACTAGTGTGGGCTGAGCTCAGGCTGCTGGGGTCCTGCTGGGGTCCTGCTGGGTTCCTGGGCCCAGACCCTGTGCTGGGACCTTGTTTGGAAATAGGGTCTCTCCAGAGAATCACATTTAGATGACGTCATCGGAGTCGGCCCTAGTCCAGTGTCGCTGGCGTCCTTGTAAAGGGGACGTTCAGATGCAGACGGGCACTCACGGGGGTCGACGTGAAAGACAGAGAGAACCACCCACATCCAAGGACTGTCAGAGGCCACCAGAAGCTGGGGAGATCCTGGGACAGACCCCCTCACAGCCTGCCATGAGCTGGGGGGCGGTCACATGTGTGTAAAGTAGCACATGTGTGCCACAAAGCAGAGGCTACGCAGTGCACACTGCACACTCTGCACGCTCAGGCGGTGACACGCTGCAGACATCACTGTTTCAGAAAGAGCCCGGCAGCAGGATTCACACAAGTAAGCATGTTCCAGACTCCCCAGCACACGCCCTCTCTGGCTCAGGCTCATATGAACGTACTGTTACCCTTGCACAGGTGTGATAATGGGCTCTCCTCATGCACATACAGATCACGCCCTCTCGCTGGTGCACATGGGAACACACACTCTCCTCATATACACAAATACACCCGCTCCTTCTCCACCCTTGTTCACAGCAGCAGCCTGGGAAGACACAGAATTCCATGAATTGCGGCCCAGAGACCCCCCCAGTCCTGCTGGCTCGCCTCCTGCCTCCCATCTCCTAGCATGCACTGAGGTGGAGACCAGCTGCTGCCCGGTGCCTGCCCCTCCTCCCTGGGCCACGCTGACTCACACACTCTGCTGCTCAGTGTGGTCAGGGGCCCGGGTCAGCCCCAGGGTGACCGAGTGATGGGCTCCACCCTAAACTGGCTGTGGAGACCTTCCACACGCTTTCCTCCCCTCCATGAGCTCGACGGCAGGGCACGCTTGGAAGCCAAGGGCCGGCAGAGGCCGAGCCAGCTTGGATCTCAGAGTGGCCAGGTGGGGCAGAGCCTCACTCCACCCCAGGGCGCTGCACTGGATATGAGTGAGAAACAAACTTGTCTTGGGTTAAGTGGTTAAGATTTCGGGGAATGTGTTTAAAGTCCCTCGTGTTCTTCCAACTGTCCACTGCCTGTCTCCAGGAGGGGCCCGGGGCAGGCACTGAAGCACTTTACCGTTTTCAGGCCCCTGGCACTCAGGCAGGAGCTCCGCTCTTAGAAAAGCCAGCAGACTGGCACTCGGCACATCTTTGGAAGCGGGTGGTGCGGGACTCTGCCCTCTGCCCTGGTGTTCGGTGCTCTGCTGTGACTGCCGCTCTGTGGCCCCCTCTCTTTTCCTACACATGGATTTGCACAGACCCTGCAGCACCTCCCTCCCTTTCTCCTCCCTCTTTTCTCTTTACTCAGGAATATCCCTTCTTAGTTACAGGGTTGGGCATCCCAAGACCTCGTTAACGGGGTCCCCACATCCAGGGCACTGCAGATGGGCTGCTGACCACATGCCTCTGGCCACCGGCCAATCTCGGGCCACTCCCTGACACCCCGGAGGCCGATGGGCCCTCACGCTGCTCAAGGTGGAGGGAGGCTGTGCACCAGGGGTGCCAGCGTGGGAGCACTGCTTTCCAGGGACACCACGGGTCCCTCCTCCCCAGGCTGCTGACGCGTTACACCAGCAGCTCTGATTGAAATCCAAATCCTTTCACATAAAACCCTTCACTTGTGCTCTTAAGGACAGAGGGTTGTGCACACATTAGGGCTCTGCTTCCCTTCTGCTGCATTTTGCTGGTGCACTGGAGGTCTGTATGTCCTATTAGGAGAGGACATTGCTGCTCCCCCAAATGAAGAATCATGTCGCAGGAAACTCCCCTTTTGACTGTGCCGTCCAACAGGAAAACAGGGAGCTGAGAAGACCATGAGGAGCGGGCTGTGGGGAAAGGGGGGGTCACTGCGGTCAAACAAGGATCAGGCAGATGGTGCCACTGCCGGAGCCCACCCAGAGCCACCATCATGGCACCATTTCACCCCATCCAGTCCTCCCCATGTCCTCAGGTGGCCGAAGACCACATCACACCACATCTGTCCTCAGAGAAAAGAGGAGAGAATGCATCTGAGAGGACCTGTCAACCAGGGACACAACCGACCCACACAAAGCAGCATCCAGAGCTACGGCCGGGGCCACCAATGGGGTGAGGGAGCCAAGGAGAGCCCTGGCGAGCCCTTGGCTGCCCCTGCAGAGGGTGTCCGTTGACCTGTGTGTATGCCAAAATGTGTGTGTCTGTCGTGTACTGTGTGAGAGATGTGTGTGTTTGATGTGTGCATGTGTACAATGTCTGTGTATGGTGTGTAATGTTTGTGTGTGTTGTATAGTGGTATGTGTGTGGGCGTATGTGTGGTGAGTGTATGTGATGTTGTATGTTTTGGTGTGTGTGTGTAATGTGTGCATGTATAGCATGTCTGTGTACTGTGTGCATGTTTTGTGTGTATGTATGCTAAATGTGTACCAGTGGTAAGTGGAGTGGTGTGTGGTGAGTGCATGTGATATTTGTGTGGTGGTGGTGGTGTGTTAGTGAGATGTGTGTATGTATGATGTGGTGATGTGTGTATGGTTGTATGTGTGTGGTGTGTGCATGTATTTGTACATGTGTGTGGTTGTGTCCTGGGGGGCATTTGTTGTGGTGTGTGTATATTAGTATGTGTCTGTGGATGTGTTGGCAGGGGGGACGTGTGGTGTGTGCAATGTGTAGTATGTGTGTTGTGTTGTACGGTGGTGGGTGAAAGGCGCCGTGTACTGTGTGCATAGTGTATAGATATGTGTGTGTGCATATGGTGTGGTGGATAGGTGTGTGATGTGTGTGTATTCCTGTGAATGTGTGTCACATGTGTTGTTTGCCTGTGTTTGCATGCACGTGTATGATGTCTGCTACATGTGTGGTGTGTGCGGTATGTGTGTGAATAGGTGTAGTGTGATGTTGTGGCTATTCCTGTGAAAAGGATGTGCCACCATATGTGGTTGTGTGCATGTGTATAATGTGTGTGCCTGTCACATGTGGTGTGGGGTAATGTGTGTGGTAGGCGTGTGCATGCCCTGTGAATGTGTTTGTGGCAATGTGTATGTGTGTGTGCAATGTGTGGTGTGTGGTATGTGTGTGGTGTGTATGTGGAGTGTGGTGTGGTGTGTGTGTGCATTCCTGTGAAAGTGTGTGCACATGTGTTTGCATGCATGGGCCTGTGTGTGCCTGTGCATGTGTGGCATATGGTATGTGTGTGGTAGATGCGGGCAGTGTGTTGGTCATAGGGAGTGAAGGTGGAGGCTGTGGTCTAGCAGCAGAGAAACAGATGGGCAGTTTTCTCTCAAGTGTGGGAAATGACATGGGGGCTGTGTGGCCTCAGAGGTGGGTGCGGGTCATTGGGGAGCTGGATCAATAATCTGGACATTTGGGGAGATGTCTTGGGGGCCAGGTGCCCAAGCTGCATCTTTGACGATGAGGAAGACAGGAGAGGAGACGGGGAGGGGCGTCTCAGGAGAGGGTGTGGCTGAGCCAAGGAGTTTGGGCGGCAGCTTCCAGAAGGGCAGAGGCCACCACACCAAGGCCTCTAGTTGGTGCCTCCAGTGGCTGAGTGAGGGGGGGGTCACTGGAGTCCAAGGCCCCGGGTGTGAGTCCCTGGGATGCTAAGATTTCATTTCCTCACGTGCCAAATGAAGAAAATATAGGATTTACCCCTCAGGCAATTATTGGGAAGATTAAATGTTAATTTTAGTGAAAATGTAAAGCATAAATGCTTTTGTGATTAATTAATTCATTATGTGTGGAGAACCTCCTGGGTGCCAGGAACATGGCACTCTAGCCACAAACAGGAGAAGCTGGCCCGCCCTCTTCCGGCAGCCCTTGCCCAACACAGCCCTCCTCCGAAACCAGCCGGGCCAGGCACAGGCACCCATGAAAGCTGTACCCCGACCCTCTTCTCAAGACAGAGACCATCAGCCCATGTGCCTGTGGGATTCTTCATTTCTGCCACTAAGTGGCCCCGTGGACACCACTGGCCCCAGCCCCCCAAACACCTGTTGGGCCTGGGTCTACAGTGGCCCATCTGCACCCGCTGAGGGTGGCCTGGGCAGCCCCCTTCTGAAGTCCGGGAGCTCCAGCACCCAGGGACGTGCTCATCTGGCGCTGGGTCTTCCGAAGTGAGCCCCCACCCCCATGCCTCATCAGCATGGCCCTGACAGGGCCAGGAGCGTGGTAGAGGACTTGGGTTAATAAGTGAGATTTTTAACAGGCTCCGCTCAGCTGGCTCTGTCGGCTCGAGTCTGAGCCCATCCGTCAGCGTCAATTAGGAAGCCTCAGCTCAGAACGCAACACCAGGGGCTGTGCAGAGGAAGAAGCATGAGGGCACCCTGCAGGCTCACAGCGTCTGTGCACACACTGAGGGGCCACGGCACAGCCCTCCCTCCCACCCCAAGGGTACACAGAACGACCGTGGCACAGTCCTCCCTCCCGCCACAAGCACACACTGAGTGGCCACGGCACAGCCCTCCCTCTGGCCACAGCACAGCCCTCCCCGCTGCAAGGGTACACAGAATGACCATGGCACAGCCCTCCCCGCCTCAACTTCCTTTTGGCAGTGCAGGCCCATTCAGAGGAGCGTGCTGGATGGGAGAGGGCTCCCCGTCACGCCTCCTGGAAGGATGGGCTCCCTCTGCATGTCCCATCACCCGCCCACCCACTGCCAGCCATGGGCACACACACATATTTGTGCATTCATACACATGCAAAACACACCCACACTCACACAGGCAGTCACACACACGCACACAGCAAACACATGCTTATGTGCACACACATAACACACCTGCACTAGCCCAGGCATTCACCATACCATAACCCGCAGGCCAAACACATCACAGGCACAACACACCCATAACACAAGGCACTCTACACATACAGCACACACACAACAGACCCACGTCACACATGCACCACGACACCATACCACAGCAGATCCACAACATGCATATGCCACATAATACAGTCTACACTCACACATGCACTACCACATACATGCACAGCAGACCCCCACACGTGCACAGCACATATAGAACACCCAACTTACTCATCACTCAGTCCACCCACAGTCACACGTTCACACATGCAGACCACACAACGTGCAACACAACAAACCACACTCACGCCATGTAGTCACCACAGCAGACGCCACATGTTAACAACCAACATCACATATACACTCATACATGCACACAGCAGGCCCACACACATGCATATTCAAACACACAACACATCCATGCACATGCACTCCACACACCTGCATAAAGCAGATCCCCACACATGTGCACACACAACAGCCACACTCATACACCCACTTACAGCAGATTCCCCCACACATGCATTCTTACACATGCACACAGCAGACTCACACACATGCACACACACCTTCACCTAAGGCCATGCTCAGGGGGAGTGATCTGGGAGGTGGCATCTGGAGGCTGAGGAACCTCAGAGCTTTTCTTCTTTTGCATCTGAGGTTTCAAAACCCATGAGAATGATCTTGGAGTTATTCCTTATTCTCTATATGCCAGGAAAGGTGAAATCAGAAAGGAGAGGATTTGACAGCCTCACCCAGAGGGAAAGCATCAGGCTCAGGCTCGCTTTGTGCCCTTTGGAGCCGAGGTTGAAGGAGACAGAAACTACCACAGGGCAGGCAGGAGTGCACCTGGCGGCCTGGTGGAGTCTCCCATGCTGGAGGGGAGGAAGACAAGCTCAGGCACACTGGACAGCTTGCGTGACCCCAAGGCAGGCGTGGCAGGATCTACGCGCAGATGCCACACCCAGTATCCTCTTGCCAATGCCAGCTGGGTGCACTTTGCTGCCTCTGCTGGGCGTAGGTGGAAGAAGGCAACTCATCTGTGAACAGTGCTGTCCTCTCTCCTGAGAACCAGCACCATCGTAAGTTTGGAGACAATAACAAGAATTCAATTTTAGTTATGAGAGGCCTGTAAGACCTCTGAGTAAAGACATAACTAGGATCTGGTCAGAGCTATGAATTCAGGGTCAGTTCACTCCACGGCTGCCATTTGGAGTTACACAGACGAATGGGGTCATGGAGGGAGGTGGTGTCTGGAGAGAAGTATCCTGAGGAACCCCGCATTTGGAAAGCATGTGGGGAGGGCACCATTGCTGAGCCTGAGAAACAGCAGCCAGAGACATCGGAGATGAAGGTGAGCCCAGCATGGTTGACACTAAGACAAGAGGAAGTTTTGAGAAGGGGCTTGTTAGCTCTTGAAAGTTGATGGAGAGCCCACAGTTGATGAGGACTGAAGAGTGGCCACTGACTTCAGCACTGTGAAATCACAGCTGGCCTTGGTAGGCACGGTGAGATAGAAGCCACTCTGAGTGAGCTGGAGTCTGCATGTGTGGCCGGGGCAGGGGCAGTGGCTGAGGTAGATGGAGGATTGCGGAGAATGCAGACAGGAAGACAAATAAACCAGAGGCCAGGGAGCCCAGTGGTTGTTGATGTTACAGAGAATTATGACATAGGTTGTGGTGAAGACAACTGTGAGAGACGTGACTAAGGGAGAGGAGGGACATGGGTTAGGAAGCCATTCATCCATCCAGGCACTAATTCATCCATCTATATATACACTATCCATCATCCATACACCCACTCATCCACCCATTCATCCATCTATACACTATCCATCATCCATCCATCTACTCATCTATCCATCCCTCCCTCTATCTATACACCATCCATTAACTATCCATCCACTCATCCATCCATCTATATACTATGCATCAACCATCCATCCACTCATCCAGTACCTATTGTGCATTCTATCCATCGTGCATCTACCCACTCATCCATTCATCCATCTATACACTATCCATCATTCATCCATACACTCATCCATCCATCTATATATGATCCATTATCCCTCTATACACTCATCCATCTATCCACTCACCCACTATCCATCATCCATCCATAATACACTCATGCATCCATCCACCCATCTGCTATCCACCAGCCATCCTCCCACTTATCCATCCATCCATCCATCCACTATCCATCAGCCATCTACTCACTCATCCATTCATCCTTCTATACACTATCCATCCATCTACTCATCTATCCATCTATATACTATCCATTAACTATCCATCCACTCATCTATCCATCTATATACTATCCATTAACTATCCATCCACTCATCTATCCATCTATATACTATCCATTAACTATCCATCCACTCATCTATCCATCTATATACTATCCATTAACTATCCATCCACTCATCTATCCATCTATATACTATCCATTAACTATCCATCCACTCATCTATCCATCTATATACTATCCATTAACTATCCATCCACTCATCTATCCATCTATATACTATCCATTAACTATCCATCCACTCATCTATCCATCTATATACTATCCATTAACTATCCATCCACTCATCTATCCATCTATATACTATCCATCATCCATCTATCCCCTCTTCCATTCATCTATATGCTATCCATCATCCATCCATCTATATATTAGCCATTATCTGTCCATAATACACTCATCCATCCATCCAATCATCCACCATTCATCATCCATCTACCCTCTCATCCATCCATTCATCTACCCATCCACTCGCCATGTGTCCTTCTACACACTATCCATTATCCATCCATTCACTCTTCTATCCACCCATCCACTGTCTACCCTACCCATCCACATATCCCATCATCCATGCACACATGCATCCATTCTTCCTCCCATATATCCATCAGCCCATCCATCCATCCATCCTTATACCCATCCACTATCCATCTATCCATCCACCCATCATCCATGCATGCATCCATCCTTCCTCTCATCCATCAGCCAATCTGTCATCCATCAATCACTCATCCATCCATTTATCTATATACTATCCATCACTCATCCATGTATTCATCCACTATCCAGCATTCATCCATCCACCCATCATCCATACATACATGCATCCATCCGTCTTTATATCCTTCCATCCTTCTATCCACTCATCCATCCACCCACTACCCATCATCCATCCATGCATACATCCATCTATCCTTCCTTCCATCCATTCTGTCCATCCACCTATGTAAGCATATATCCATCCACCCATCCATCTATCCATCCTTCCATCCATTCTGTCCACCCACCTATGTAAGCATATATCCATCCACCTATCCATCTATCCATCCATCCATCCATCCATCCATCCATCCATCCATCCATCCATCCTTCTATTGAGGAC
The DNA here is from genome assembly GCF_001698545.2 of Rhinopithecus bieti. Classification (NCBI taxonomy): domain Eukaryota; kingdom Metazoa; phylum Chordata; class Mammalia; order Primates; family Cercopithecidae; genus Rhinopithecus; species Rhinopithecus bieti. The sequence continues at coordinate 262,885 of NW_016823619.1, forward strand.
CCATATTGTTAAAAGATAGAGTTAATAATCATCTAAAATATATAATAAAACCTTAAAACATATAAATACCTAAAATACTAAAGCCGGGCAAAATAACAAATTATTAGAATAAGTTCAAGAAATCCTAATTAATGTTTGCAAGATTATGTTATCATCAGCATGAAGACACTCCTAACCTCAGGCTCAGGGTATAGGCAAAGAATTAGCACCTAGTACTTGACAATGAGCTGTCTGTACCTGTGCTGTGATTATGAGCAGCTGCTGCTGATTACAATCAATGAATCACTAATCTGCAGTCTGCTACAAAACAGTTGGACTCCATCTATTATTCATTCTTGATGTGGAGATATCCAGAATGGAGAGACGAGAATTGGACTCCTAGGATGCCTGTTGTCTTCATCCCCCAAGGATGTTCTGGTTTGAAAGTTGTGTTTCTGAGGCCCCTGACATTCAGGACTAAAGGTTAGATCATTAAGTTCATATGACAGGCGAGGACTGGGGAAGTTTTCAGATTTTCTTTCACTCATTGGCTAGCATTCCTTTGAACTTTTCAAAGTCTTGATATATATAGTCTACCTTAAACATCTGGGGATTTGATGTCCTCAGACTTAGGTTTTGATCACATCAAGATTTTCCCTAAGCATGAACATTTTGCTCAAATAATTCAGATACCCTAACCAGCCTGTGCCTCTAAGGGGAAACTGGAGGGTGAAACAGGGAGAGGGTTGAATCAATCCCTCATTCCACAGCTAGGTATGAGACAGACAGAGAAATTAGAAGTTTTTTTTTTTTTTTTTTCTTTTTCCTCTTTACTCTAGAGATAAGCAGATGGACTGGCTTGACAGTGGCCTGGACTTCAAGCCCTCACAGAGAACTGCTGCTTCTCAAGTCGCCTTCCCTCTGCCATCGGTAACGATCCCCCCGAACCTGGCAAGAGCGCACAGCCCCAGAGCTCAGTCTGTCAGCGGGGTTTGTGCACAGCCTCCTGTGACCCTCCTGAAGGTAGAAGCTGACCACAAGTCCTCCTCCCAAGGCAGAGGCGAGCTCAGTGTGCCGACTGCTGCCAGAAAATCACCCTCCTGAAGGTAGAAGCTGATCACAGGTCCTCCTCCCAAGGCAGAGGTGAGCTCAGTGTGCCCACTGCTACCAGAGAACCAGAGGAGGGCCTTCACCTTTGCAGCTGGAGCCTTAATTAGCAGGTTTGTTTGGGATGTTAAGGATGGGAGGCCTCTGTCCAGTGCCCTGCCTGTCCAATGGGCAGCAGCTTCCTGAGGACAAGTGTGTGCTGTCCGTGGATCCTCTGTGCCTGCATGGGATGAGGTGCGTCACTGACACCCAGGGACTCTTTGCTGACTCAAGGCTGCCACACCGGTCCCTGGAAGAACTCAGCAGGAACTCTGGACTGTTGGCAACTGAGACTCCCACAAAACAGGGAATGGAGGCCGCCTCATTCTGGAAGGACACGGTGAGATGTGGCTCGACAGGAAGTTCTGGAGGACGGGCTTTTGGGTCACTGGCTGTCTGTTGGTGGGCAGAAGTCTTTGGGTGTGACCCTGGATGCTACACTGCATCTACACTACCCCCAACTGTGCTGTGAACCAAATACTTGGGCAGAAGGCAACACCCCATGGAGAACAGGTGACCTGTGTTTCCCGTGAGGCAGAACTCACCTCGCCTTGGCTACAGCAGATGAAGGAACCACTTCCACATGCTGAATGAAGCCACAAAGCAGGCGGGTCACGAGTGGCACCTGGGGCCCACAGCAGGGCTGAGTCATGCTGGGAAAACTGAGGGCCCAGGAAGTGGGCCGATGTGGCACCAAGGACCCTGCAGACCCCACCCCATCTCAAGGCATCCTGGCTCAGGGCAAACGAGGTCTTCACCATCCCAGACCTGCCGGTCCTCCTCTGCTTCCTTGGAGTCTCTGGTCTGTAGCTGGACACGTGGCTACCCCAGATGAAGTTTCTCTTTCCCAGCCTTTCTTGCAGCTGGACATGTGACTCGGTTCTGGCCAAGGCAACCTAAGTGAGAGTTGTGTGCTGCTTTCAGGGAGTGTCCCGCGGTGGAACACGTGCCCTGCCCCTCTTCTTCCCCCTTCCTGCTGGGTGAAATGGTGGGATCTCCAGCAGCCATCTGGGGTCATGAGGAGGAGCAGGGCTGGAGCTGCAGGAGTACAGCACCTTGTTTCTGGGACCTCAGAGGCTGCAAGGTCCCCGGACTGCCTCCCCCCAGACTCCTACCACAGGAAATGAAAATGCACTTCCAGCTCATTTAAGCCACTTTTATTTTTGATTTTCTGTCAGTCACACGAATCCTGACTAATACACACGTGTTTGCCAGTGAGCAGATTATCCTTTCAAATGTGTCAAAACGCCATGTCAATGTATGAATCACACCTTTGAACAATGAAGGCTCCTGTGTTAAGAATGAGTGAGCTGTGCTGCCTGGACCACCGCCCTCCACATTTGTTCACGTCTGAGTTCACACCTGGGGCTTGCGCAGGGATGTCTCTCGAAGGCAGAGCTCAGGTGCCTTCTCTGCAGATCTGAGAAAACCTGGGCAGATCCCCAGGGAGCAGCAGCACTGGCCCCAGCCCCATTCAGCTTCCACCACTCAGCTTCTTTGCCAAGCTCCCAGGCACCGTTCTGGAGACCTCAAGGCTCCAGCAGACAAAAAGTAGCATCACTGGAGAAAGCTTCTGGATGTCTGTGGCTTAGAGGTACTTGAAAAGTTACAGACTCTCTTTTGTACACTGAGTCAAGGCTTTGGAGAAGCAGAAGTCCTTTATTAGCCACTTTCGCTTTGCTCCCCCATGCGTCTAAGGGGTCTGGCAATCCCCTCTCCTCAGTGTCAGTAAATAAAAATGGCAGCACGACCGTGATCACCACAATCATCACGATGAGCGCCATTTCCACACGTGCTGTGCTCAGCTGTATTTCATCCTCAAGCCAGGCCACGGTGGGCATTACTCTTCCCAGTTCACAGGTGAGGGCCCTGATAATCTCAGAGGAGCCTGGCAGGGACTTGGGGGTGTCACAGGAGCAAGTGAGAGTCCTGATTGCAGAGGGTGGGGACCAGGGTATCCCAGAGGGTGGGCAGAATGTGGCTTTAGGATGTCACAGTCCTCCTGTGAGGTCATGGGGCAATGGGGAGCCAGGAAAGGCACCCACATATCCTCTGCACGGGGCAGCGAATTCATCTGTCCAGGAGTGGTGACTTATCCCACAGGCACCAGAGGGGTCTACACTGACCCGGCTCCTGCGCAGGACCCTCCCGAGTGTCTTCAAGGTGTCCTGCATCTCCAACCACGTCCCCAGCAGACACACTGCACTACAGATTGTGCTTCCCTGGTCAAAACCCTTGGTTCTCTGGTCCTAATACAACAATGCCAGACATCTGAAGTCACTATATTTTCTAATCGAGCAGACTCGCTATGAGTTTGGATAACTGAATGTCATCCAAAACCTAACCCTAACCCCCGTACAAACATTGTTTTCAAACTCATGAAGCATCAAGGGCCCTCGTGGTTTTCTGGAGCTTCCACTCTCCAGAGCTTTGTGACAACAGCCTGCACTGGGGTTTCATCTTGAGTCCTCATACGATCTCATTCGATTCCTGTGGCGGTTTTGAGAGGCGGGCACCCATTTACAGATGAAGGAAGCCAGAGAACATGACACAACACGACACGACACAACACGGTGTGGGCTGTGGCTGTCTGGAGGCCAAGCTCGATCAGAACGTCCCTGGGCACTGTCCGGGGGCCTGAGAAGGGGTTCAGGCTGTGTGGGCGGTGGGGGTTGGACCTAAGACCTCCAGTGAGACGTGATGTCCTCCGTTCAGTTCACTTATTTCCCCCATGGGGACTGAGTTGTCCTTCAAACCCCGTGGCCCAGGGAGTGGGCACTGTGTCCTCAGAGGACCCCTCCAGCGTTTGGGGGAACCCATTGTGCTCTGCAGATGTTCCTTGAGCGAGGACTGAGGACCAGGTGCTGGGGGCCTCGGGGGAGGGCGGCTGACGGCGTCTCCACTAGTGACTCACCGTGCCGGGGCGGATGTGGCCCCTGAAGCTGCCGGCCCTGCCCTTGCCGCCTGTGACACTTTGACTCGGGGATGGCCACTGTCTCACGGGCTGTTCTGAGTCTCAGCACCTTCCTCAAGCTGCACGTTTTGATTTTGTTTTTCTCGAAAAGGTAAACGTAAAGAAAATGCTTGAAGCCCCAGGACGCAGTCGGGCTGACAGGTCTCCGCAAGGCAGCTGCCCTGGAGGGTTCCTCAGACAGCAGCTTAGGGTGCGGCTCCGGGCGTCCCCACCGTGGGACCTGCCTGCCTTCACGGCCATGGAAGTACATTTCGTAAGTTCTGGTTTTCCTACTTCCTGACATTAATTTTCCCCACATTCAGATGGTGCTTGGACCAGCCTGACTCTCTGGGTTGAAATTCAGCATCATGTCGTACTCAGAGGAAGACGGTGGGAGGTCCTCATGCTTCTCTGAGCCCCTTCCACGCGTATGGTTACCACAGTCTCCCTTTTCCAACCTGTCCGGATGCCCCTGCCGTAGGCTGTAGACAGACTGTCCACCCGTGTCCGGATGCCCCTGCCGTAGGCTGTAGACAGACTGTCCACCCGTCACCCGTGCTACAGACTGTAGATGCTGAGCTGTGTCTTCGCGAGCAACCACAGAAGAGGCCACGTTGACTACAGAGCCCGTGGACGGAGCAGCAATTGGACACGAGACTTGCCCCCACTTCCGCAAGCCCTCGGCACCCACAGCTGTGCCCCTCGGGGCCACTGCCCTGCCCCAGAGCCATCCGTGTCACCAGCACCGAGACAAAATGGTGAAGGAAGTGTCTGGAATGTGACAGCAGCTCACAGCAAGACCCAACAGACGTCCTAGTTACTGCAGGTACAAACAGTCAGATCAAGTATCTGTTTATGAGACATTCAACAAAGCCAGGTAAACTTAAATCTATGGCAAAGTACCAACTTCCTGCCAAACAGCTGACAAGTAAGACAGGGTCTGTCTGTGTTGCTGACTCCTGAAAATGCCCATTTTGACTACAAGGGTCCAGCAGTGGAGAATTTTAATGACGCCACTCAGTTTTATTTGTGTAACCCCCTGTAAAAGTGACCTCCAAAGGCAAGCCATTTGGAATCACCAATTCAGGAATGAAAATGGTGTCACTGTTCTCTCCAACTGTATTTCTTTATGCATCATGGTTTTTATAATTTTCTAAGGGAAATTGATGACATCCCCATCTTAAAACCAAACATAATTTGAATTTCAAATGCACTCGGAGTTATTCCTTCCAGGGCACGTCTGCGATGCCAGCTCGGGGCGCAGCCGAGCGCGGGATGCTCGTGAGCCATGAGCTTTGATTCTGAAGTATGTAATACATTTTTAATAAGGACAACTAAATTTGTTTCCCTAGAAATGTATTTTGAAGAGTCCATAATAAACTGTCTTCTACAATGAGGAGCTATTTAAAGTCAAAAACAAAAAGGCAAGAGTCCCGTTTGACTGCAGGTGTTGAGGCAGGTGCTATCTGAACACGGTGGCACAAAAGAGATGAGACCTCACCACTGATCAAAAGCCCGGCTGGTAAGTAGAAGTCTTTAAAAAGGACAAGCATCAAACAGGTCCTCATCTGGGCGCTCTTCTCGTGGGGCCACCCTGACCGCAAGGCCACAGATGTGGGCCCGTGTGCACCGCAGGCCACACATGGGGTTAGGTAAGTTTGCAAGTCTGTGGACAAAGCTGTCATTAAAGGTGGGTGATGCTAAATGGCGTGAAAGCCTCTGCTTTCTAGAGGCTGCAGCAAGACTGACACGGAAAAGCTGAGGATGAAAACGTTGGTGACGACTCCCTACAAAGGCAGAAGGCGCCACACTGTGAGCTGAGCTGTCTCTGCAATGGAAGGATAGAGCATGGCCGCGCACCCACCTGCCAAGAGCTCGAGTGGCCGCCCCAGCACCACCCTGTCCAGAGGCCAGGAGAGCAGCCACGCTGAAGGTTGCTCCAGGGAAAGCCCTGGCCTGACCTCTCAGGCATGATGGTACAGACGTTCACTTGGCAGCAACACATTTGTCCTTGGGCAAACCCTGTTTCACCCGGAATCTCGTGATGGTGATGTCTCCTCTGCCCCATGGCAGCTGCCCTCCCTCCCCACCAGCCCTCGGCCACAACTGCAGCTGGCACTCCACCTCTGCACTGGCAGCTCCACCTGCCTGTGGGCCGTGCTTCTAGCAGCACCATCCTCCGTTCCTCCAAAGACATTTGTCCTGGTCACCAGAACTTCCGGTCTGCAGCATCCTCTCTCCCCCGTGTGGCCACCCCCTCCTGCCCCACCTCCCTCCCACTGTCCTTTCTGTATGGTGTCCTTGACCTCCTGCCTTCCTGCTCTTGGTCCCATGGGACACGCCAACCCTGGAAGAAAGGAGGGGCTGGCTTCTCTGTGCCTGCTCACAGGCAGCTGAGCACCCCCAGGGGCATCGGGGGTCCCTGAATTCACAGTCCTCATCCCCAGAACTCAGGGGCATCTGGCCCACCCTTCTTCCCTACTCAGCCCTTAAAAAGAGGCACGTGGTAAAAGGCCACTGGGAACAAGATACCCCTAAGCTCTCAAGGTATCCCACAAATCACCGATGAATTACCAAGGAAAGAATTTACCTTTACGACTCAGTGATGTGGCAGACGCCTCTTTTACCAAAGCGACGACACTTGGCATCGCTCCAGTGGGGAGGGGCTGACCATGCACCTGCTGTGGCCGGAGGCACACACATTGCCATGCGGCACGTGCTAAAGACCTGCATCTGAATCTGGTAGTGTGGGGCGGTCCAACAGGCCCAGACCACAGGATATCCCACAGGACAAGCCTAGTTTCTCTAACAATTGCAATGCTAGAAAAGACCAAAACCGAAATGTAAAGGTAGAAGTATTCTAGAACAAAGAAAATCTGATGTCACAACAAAACGCAGCATTCACCCTTGACTGGAATCTGGATTAAAAATAAAAAGCTAGCTATTGTGATGACGGGAAAACTGGCCACGAACTGTCTGCTAAGTAACATCACTGCATCCAGGCTGCATGTTGGGGGATGATGCAGATGTGCCCTTTTTTGCACCTCACGGAGAAGTTGTGTGATGTTTGCAGCAACCTTTGTGACTTCCATCCAGATGCACAGGTAAATGACAGAGTTGCAGGCATGACTGAGAACTCATAGTCGGTGACTCTGGAGGAAGAGGGTGTGGGTGCTCATCTTACCCTTCTTTCAACTTGTTTGATGGTTTGGAATTTGCAAATTAAAATTGTGGGATAAAGGGAGAAGCACAGGAAGAGGGACTCCTTTGTTGTGAGCCCAGCTGCGGGGAGGAACTGCTCGGACACTGCAGCATCTTATAAGCGGTGCAGGGAAGTTCAGGGACAGAAGCCCCCATAATGCAGGCCTGTCCCAGCGACCTGTAGCCTCACCCAGCACTGCGGTCCCTCCTCCTCCGGGTGACCTGCCATGTGCAGCCATGAATATCCTGTGGTCTAAGCCTTCTCTCGCTGGGGTTTTCTGTTATTTGTTCCCAAAGCATCTTAACTGATGTGGGTTCTGTGTCCAGGGAACAGCAGGAGCAGGGCTCAGTGCATTTGGAGTTGCCCTGGGGCTGGGGCTGGGAGACTGGGCTGCCCTCCCCATTCCTGTCCAGGCCCCCTCTCACCCTGCAGCACTGAGTAGGGTGAGGAAGGGAAGAGAAGGAGCAGAGGAGTGGCTGGGAAGGTCTGAGAGAGCGTTTCAGAGCCATCTCCACCTGTCAGAATGAGCAGGAAGACACCCAACTCTTATCAGGAGTCTATGCAGGTGTTCTGCACTGAGCTTCTCTCTGCTTCGGGCCTGCGAGGAGAAGCAGGGAAGGTACTGGCTACAGTCCTCCCTGAGACAGCCGGGGCCACCCTCACACCAGCACAGCCCAGTCCTATGACAGGCCTGGCCATGTTAGACCCTCACGGGACATCCCACAAATGGAACCCTGGGCCATAAAATATATGGACATTTCAGGGTTTAATTCATGGCCGTCCTTAAGCTGGGGGAGGGCAGTTATGGAGCTCCGGAGAGGGGTAAGTTGCTGGAAAATGGAAAGAAGTTTCCTGGCAGCTGCCTCATCTGCATGAGGAGTGACAGCTGGGCTTCTGAACAGGCTGGGGGGGGGGGGGGCGCTGCTGGCGGTGCTGAGGGGTCCTCCTGGGGCACCTGGCACCTCCACTAATTCTCCGGGGCAGAGGCACTCGCACAACCTTGTGATGAACTCTTCAGCAGCACCCGGAAGCACGGAGGATGCGAAAGGTGGCACCAAGGCTGCGGCAGCTGCTGGGCTGGTCTTGCAGGCTCAGGGCTCGGGCTCTGCGTTAAGCTGTGCTACCAGTGTAATTGGCACCGGGCTTGATGCTGCATCTCAGGCTCTGTTTCATAAACAGGAGGATTATTTCAGACCGATCAGAGGTGGCTGCAGTTTGCAAATTACCGTGTGCTGTGACTGCGTTCACACATTGCTAAGTGGTTCCTCCGATGGGCAGCACTAATCCATGTTGGTCTGTTCAGGAAGGTTGCATTTTGTCAACTGGAGACAGAATACTTTTGTTTTTATTTTAAACATACATTTGAGAAGGTGGAAGTCAAGAGATGTAGTGGTTCTGTTGAGTTCAAAGAGAAACGTGCGATTCCTAAGTTTCACCCACACTTCGCTTGACTGACCAACGCACTGAAGCTCCCTTCAAACGCAGAGACTTATTGCACTTGCTTCTAGATGCCACAAAAATTGCTGTTAAAGAGGAAAAAAGGAACGGAAACATGAAGGAGCTGCACGTGTGGGGGAGGTGAGGGCGAGAAGGAAGGAAAGGCACAATCTGTCACAGTTTCCAAACACATATGCTTCATGTGGGAATCTGGGGTTGATTCAGAGGCTGAATGGATCTTCAGTCACTGGAAGGCTTGGCCCAAAATATTTCAGTATATGGAGCAGTTCTCTTCCTTCTAGATTTGTGATCGGAATGGGGACAGTAGGAAAAGTTACCAAAGCAATTTACTCAATGGAGAAAATGGCCAACTGGTCAGAGAACTATGATGAGACGGCGGGATTCTCCAGGAGGCGCGAGATGTGGCTGGCGCCCATCCATCTCTTATGATGGTAACTCGTCCAGGAAGCGCGCAACGTGGCCGGCGCCCATCCATCTCTCCACCCCGTATGATGGTAACTCGTCCAGGAAGCGCACAACGTGGCCGGCGCCCATCCATCCCTTATGATGGTAACTTGTCCAGGAAGCGCGCAACGTGGCCGGCGCCCATCCATCTCTCCACCCCGTATGATGGTAAACTCGTCCAGGAAGCGCACAACGTGGCCGGCGCCCACCCATCCCATATGGTAACTCGTCCAGGAAGCGTGCGACGTGGCCGGCGCCCACCCATCCCCTATGATGGTAAACTCGTCCAGGAAGTGCGCAACGTGGCCGGCGCGCATCCATCCCTCCATCCCATATGATGGTAAACTCGTCCAGGAAGCGCACAGAGTGGCCGGCGCCCACCCATCCCTTATGATGGTAAACTCGTCCAGGAAGTGCGCAACGTGGCCAGCGCCCATCCATCCCTTACAACAGTAAACTCCATGGAGGTAGTTCAGGGAGCAGTTCAGGGAGCAGCTCTCCTGGGTTTTAGGAAATTGAGGAGGGTGTGGAGATGCAGCTGTTGGTACGATGATCTTATCTGCTGCTTCAATGTTCTTCCAGATAAATTTCAATATTTTGCATTTCTTCTGGTCACAACTCTCATCCGTGGACATTTTAGGAGTAACAAGTCACTCACTTCCATAAATCAGCATTTGTGGCTTTCTGAGTCGAATCGGGCAGGACGTGGGCAGCTGGCACTGTTGGTCTCCACTCCTCACTGGGCTTAGGCGCATTGAACCCAGAAACTAACACTGTAGCCCCAGATTCTCTCTGACCTGGTGCCGAAAGGAGGAGCTGGTGGATTTCTCCTTTGCCAAGGCCCATCGAAACTCTCTGTAGCACTTTCCACCCACCAATCAGTGAGCTAGTAGCACTCCCTGTGATCAATCCATCAATTCCACCCACCAATCAGTGAGCTCGCAGCACTCCCTGTGATCAAGTCATCAATGGATCAGTCGACCCACCCACTGGCTACTGGGGTGCCCAGCGCAGCTGCTCTCACAGGGAAGTCAGGGCAAGCGGGGGGTTCCAGACAAAAACATGGGTGTGCTGTGTGCACAGAGTGCACAGCTTGCAGAGGGGAAGCCATGGCACTGCAGGGCCAGCCTCCAGTGAGCCTGGAGTCAGCCTGCAGGGAGGACCCCAGGTGGCTGTGGGGACCCAACTTAGGAGGACAGACACATGTGAGGTTTGTTGTCATGACCCCAAATGTGTTGTCAATAAGAGCACTGGACCCAGTTTTCAATGCTTCTCTTAGCAAAACAGGGGATTTTCCTGCAGCTGTGAAAATTGACCTGTCCACCTACTCCCCAAGCCATAGATCTGGGGAAAGAATGCATGTAGCCAGCTGTGGGTGTTGAATGGAGCTAGGGCAGTGATGAGCTACTTCTTGCCTTTTGTCAGGAAAAGCCTGGATAGATTTCTCTTCTCTTCCTTTGAGAATGAGTGAAGAGGGAAGATAAAAGCCAGCAACCAGGGACAGCTGAAAAAGTGGTTTCAGTAAGAGACAGGCCACAGTGTCCTGAACCCCAAGGACAAGCAGACCTTCCAGGAGGATTTCCTAAGGTGGCTAGAAGAGAACTCTGCTGCCCATTCCAAAGAAGATGCAAGACACACAGCCTCTCTAAAAACAGGAGCAGAAACACACAACACAACGGGAAAAACAGGGTGTCATAAAAACAAAACCGTTATCAAGTTATGAAGGCAAAGAGCCAGAACTGGGAGAGATGAGAAATAACTGCAAGGAAATTAAAACTACAATAGCAGAGTTAAAATTCACATTGAGGCAGCAGAGCAGAACTGACTACAGCTTCACAACCGAACCTGCAAAGCTCTTCAAGAATCACAAGTAAAGCACAAAAGATGCTAAAAGAGGGGATATTAGAGACATACGGCACAGGAAAGAGACTCGTCCTAAGGATGGTGGACAGTTTGCGAGAAGAAGCCAGAATGATTAGTAGGAAGAACAGGAAACAGGGATTTGCAGCAATGCCCCGGCTCTCAGGGAACTCAGGACGGTGCAGGGGCAAAATTAACAACACAGCCAAAGGGAGCGTTGCAAATGCATGGGAAACAATGGCTTATTCAAGAAACTAGAGTTTACTTGGGGGAAAGTCCTAGTTTATCCCTCACTTCACAGACATTACAACCATCAGAAATGATCCAGATACATTAACACATTAAATGGAACCATAAAATAACAAAAGAAAATTTATGTCTCACTGATGAGAGGATGAGCAAGGACTTTCTAAACATGACAGCGACTGACAAAATCTTAAAGGAAACGGCTGTGCATTTGAATCCACCAGAGCTCAGCCTTTCTGAACTTCAGACAGTACAACAAGTAACGTTACACACAGACAAGGCTGGCAGAACTTTTGCCAAAAGTAAGAGACAAAAACAAATACGTAGAGTACTCGCGAGTCTATTTCCGAAAACTCACACTCCTGTAGGAAAATTCATGCACAGATTATCCCAGGAAGCACAACCATCAATAATCAAGCATGATAAAATGCTTAAATCTGCAATAAATCAAAAACTACAAATTAAACCAATGATAAGACACTATCATTTGCCTTAAATAACTGCATGGACTTAAATGAAGTCCTAACTCTTGGTGTTACTGAGCGGGCGATGGCAGGTTTGCTGGACTTGCCAGACACGCCTGTATTTTTTGGAGATATTAGTCCAGTTGGATGAAGAATTGAGGTATTTGGAAGAGCTTGCACCGTTTCACATAGTAGTTAGACTTCTAGGAATGTATCCTAAAGAAACAGTAAGCCTGTAATCCCAGCACTTTGGGAGGCCGAGACGGGCGGATCACGAGGTCAGGAGATCGAGACCATCCTGGCTAACACGGTGAAACCCCGTCTCTACTAAAATACAAAAAACTAGCCAGGCGAGGTGGTGGGTGCCTGTAGTCCCAGCTACTCAGGAGGCTGAGGCAGGAGAATGGCGTGAACCCGGGAGGCGGAGCTTGCAGTCAGCTGAGAACCGGCCACTACACTCCAGCCTGGGCGACAGAGCGAGACTCCGTCTCAAAAAAAAAAAAAAAAAAAAGAAACAGTAAGCCACATAGATCGAATTTATGCATAAGGATATTAATTGCAGCAAGACTTATAATAATGAAATACTAGAAACAAGCTAAACATTCAACAAAAGCACATGGGTTGAAGAACTTACAGCAGAACCACACAGACCAAAGTGTTCCTCAGAAGCGTATTTTAAAGACAGTTTGATAAGGCACACATGCAAACTGAAAAGCAAAATAAAGACATACACACACACACACACATATATATCCTAAAAGAATATCAAATAGTGAGCATTTTCTAAGTTTTCCACACTAAGTGTTCAATAGACACAAAACAAGTATTTAATAGAAATATGATTTCCTGACAGATAATATAGAAGAGGTGTGGCCTGTGTCATGACGGTGTCCTGGCCTGGACCATTTTTATTGCTCCAGAGACTTCCAAATGGTGTCACCAAATCTACAACTGTGTGTCCATTCATCCATCCATCCATCCATCCCCTGGCCAAACCACCCACTTACTCATCTGTCCACCCATCCACTCACCACCACCTGTCCACCCGCCCACCCATCCACACATCCACCCTTCCATGTGTGACCCCATCCATCCACCCACCCATCCACTCACCACCACCTGTCCACCCACCCACACATCCACACATCACACATCCACCCCTCCATGCATCCCTCCACCCATCCACTCACCACCACCTGTCCACCCATCCACATGTCCACCCTTCCATGTGTCCCTCCACCCTCCACTCACCACCACCTGTCCACCCATCCACACGTCCACCCTTCCATGCGTCCCTCCACCCTCCACTCACCACCACCTGTCCACTCATCACCTGTCTACCCGCCCACCCATCCACACGTCCTCCCTTCCATGCGTCCCTCCATCCACCCACCCATCCACTCACCACCACCTGTCCACCCGCCTGCCCATCCACACAGCCATCCTTCCATGCGTCACTCCACCCATCCACCCACGCATCCACTCACCACCACCTATCCACTCACCACCACCTATCCACTTACCACCACCTGTCCACCCACCTGCCCATCCACACATCCGCCCTTCCATGCATCCCTCCACCCATCCACCCACCCATCCACTCACCACCACCTGTCCACCCGCCTACCCATCCACACAGCCATCCTTCCATGCATCCCTCCACCCATCCACTCACCACCACCTGTCCATTCATCACCTGTCTACCCACCCACCCATCCACACATCCTCCCTCCATGCGTCCCTCCATCTGCTCACCACCACCTGTCCACCCGCCTGCGCATCCACACAGCCATCCTTCCATGCATCACTCCACCCATCCACCCACGCATCCACTCACCACCACCTGTCCACTCACCACCTGTCCACCTATCCACATGTCTGCCCTTCCATGTGTCTCTCCCTCCACCCACCCATCCACTCACCACCACCTGTCCACTCACCACCACCTGTCCACTCACCACCACCTGTCCACCCACCCACCCATCCACACGTCCACCCTTCCATGCATCCCTCCACCCATCCACTCACCACCACCTGTCCATTCATCACCTGTCTACCCACCCACCCATCCACACATCCTCCCTCCATGCGTCCCTCCATCCACTCACCACCACCTGTCCACCCGCCTGCTCATCCACACAGCCATCCTTCCATGCATCACTCCACCCATCCACCCACGCATCCACTCACCACCACCTGTCCACTCACCACCTGTCCACCTATCCACGTCTGCCCTTCCATGTGTCTCTCCCTCCACCCACCCATCCACTCACCACCACCTGTCCACCCACCTGCCCATCCACACGTCCCTCCCTCCACCCACCCACCCAGAGGAATGTTCACTTGTTGTGTGCTGTGGGCCAGGCTCTGGGGTTTAAGGATGGCTAGGACATAATTATGCCGATGGAGGATGTAGTGTTTGATGGAAGAGATGGTGGAGGGGGAGGCTGTTTTGATGCAGAGTCATCCGAGATGGCTGGGAAGGGGTACCATGGGGAGCCAGGGCCAGGTACCACACACTGTGGGGGTGAACTCCCCAGCACACCCACCCAGGAACACCGTGGGCCCGGCAGCCTCTGCTGGGTCATGCCCTCTTGCTCTGTGCCTGAGTCCTTTGCACTCCTGCCGTCCGCAAGGACATGGTGCATCCAGCCCCCAAAGGGCAGGACTCATACCCTCCATGACCCTCACAAGGACATGGTGTATCCAGCCCCCGCAGGGCGGGAATCATGTCCTGCTTCACTCCATGACCCTTCCTTGTGGCTGCTGCACGTCTGTTGCACCTATTAGACCCAGAGCCTTGGACTCAGGGATGGGTCCCCTGGATCTCACAGCTGTGCTGCCCAGCATAGGACACACAAGTGGCACAGTGGAGTCTGACACTTGCTGAGTGGATGGCATGGGAGAAAGCTCCTGTCCACTGTGGCTACTCCAATCCCTCTCATGGTGGATGGCACAGGAGAAAGTTCCTGTCTGCTATGGCTACTCCAATCCCTCTCATGGTGAATGGCATGGAAGAAAGTTCCTGTCCACTGTGGCTACTCCAGTCCCTCTCATAGTGGATGGCACAGAGGGAGCTCCTATCTGCTGTGGCTACTCCAATCCCTCTCACAGTGGATGGCACAGGAGGAAGCTCCTGTCCGCTGTGGCTACTCCAGTCCCTCTCACAGTGGATGGCATAGGAGGACGCTCCTGTCCGCTGTGGCTACTCCAGTCCCTCTCACAGTGGATGGCATGGAGGAAGCTCCTGTCCACTGTGGCCACTCCAATCCCTCTAATCTTTACGGGGGCGGCTACAATGTTCATGTCTTCGTGAAGTTGCCTCTGATTCCATCCTCTAAAAGCCAACGATTTACATTTGGCACAAGACAGATTAGCACGTAATTGTTCTTTACTGAATTGGTGTCTGTGTGAGTTGACTGAAGTGTGTATACTTGTATGTGTATCTGAGTGTGTTTGAGTGTATGTGCATGACTGTGAGTGCATGTACATCACTGTCACTGTGTCACTGTGTGCATATGTGTGGCTGCATGTGAGTGTGTATGACTGTGTGTGTCTCTGTGACTATGTGTTTGCGTGACTGTGTGCGTGCATGTCTGTGTGTGACTGTGTTTTTGTGTGTGACTGCATGGGTGTGTGTGTGTGGCTTCGAGTGTGTCTTTACGTGCATGTCTGTGGCTGTGTGTATTTGTGTCTGTGTTACTATGTGTGTAACTGTATGTGTAACATGTGTGTCTGTGTGATTGTGTGTGACAAGTGTGTGTGGGTGCATCTGTGTGTGTGTGACTGTGTGACTGTGTGTGTGTTCATGTGCATACCGTATATGTGTAGCCGTTTGTGTACTGTGCAGCTGTGTGCCTGTGTGTGCCTGTGTGTGTGTATATGTGTATATGTGTGCATCTATATGCATGTTTGTGTGGCTGTGTGTGGTTGTGTGTGTCTCTGTGCACGTCTATTTGTGTGACTGTGTTTGAAAATGTGTATACGGTATGTGTGACTGTATGCGTGTGTGTGACTGTGTATGAGTGTTTCTCTGTGTGTGGCTGTGTGTATGAGTGTGTGTGTATGTGTGTATGACTGTATATACATATGTGTGTGACTTAGTATGTGTATGACTCTGTGTCTCTGTGTGCAATTGTATGCATGTCTGTTGGCTGTGTGACTGTGCCTGTGTATGTGTGTGTGACTGTGCATGTCTGTGTGACTGTGTGACAGTGTGTGTGAGACTGTATGTATGTGTTTGTGTGACTATATGCATGTGTGTGTGGCTGTGTATGAGTGTTTCTCTGTGTGTGGCTGTGTGTATGAGTGTATGTGTATGTGTGTATGGCTGTATATGTGTGTGACTTGGTATGTGTGTGACTCTATGTCTCTGTGTGCAATTGTATGCATATCTGTTGGCTGTGTGACTGTGCCTGTGTATGTGTGTGTGACTGTGCATGTCTGTGTGACTGTGCGACAGTGTGCGTGAGGCTGTGTGTATGTGTATGACTGTGTGACAGTGTGTGTGACTGTGTGTATGTGTTTGTGTGGCTGTGTGTGGGGGGAGTGTTTGTGGCTGTGTGTTTGTGAGAGAGACTGTGTGTGTCTGGCTGTGTGTGGTTGTGTGACTGTGTGGGAGTGTATGTGAATGTACATGTTTGGCTATGTGTGTCTATGTGTCTGTGTGTGTGACTTTGTATTACTCTGTGTGTGTGTGTGACAGAGACTATGTGTGTGACTATGTGTGAGCGTGTGGCTATGTGGAGTGCAAGGGCCTGTGTGAGAATGTGTCTGTGTACGACTGAGTGGCCATGTGTAGTGTGTGTGACTGTGTAGCTGTGTGGAATGTGCATGTGCAACTGCATGGGAGTGTGTGGCTGTGTGACTGTGTGGCTGTGTGAAGTGTGTGTGGCTGTGTGGAATGTGTGTGACTGTGTAACCATGTGTGGCTGTGTGGCCATATGAAACTGTGTGACCACATGTGACTGTGTGGCTGTGTGTGACTGTGTGGCCACGTGTGACTCTGTGACTGTGTGGCCATGTGGAGTGTGTGTGACTGTGTGGCCACGTGTGACTGTGTGTATGGAGTGTGTGTAACCATGTGTGACTGTGTGACCGTGTGTGACTGTGTGACTGTGTGTGACCGTGTGGCCATGTGGAGTGTGTGTGACCACATGTGACTGTGTGACAGTGTGTGACTGTGTGACTGTGTGGCTGCATGTGACTGTGTGGCCATGTGTGACTGTGACCATGTGTGCCTGTGTGGCTGTGTGTGACCGTGACTGTGACCGTGTGTGCCTGTGTGGCCATGTGTGACTGTGTGGCCGTGTGTGACTGTGTGACTGTGTGTGATTGTGTGGCTGTGTGTGACTGTATGGCCGTGTGGAATGTGTGAGACCACATGTGACTGTGTGGCCACGTGTGACTGTGTGACCGTGTGTGACTGTGTGGCTGTGTGGAGCGTGTACCCACACTGAGGTCCACTTGGGTGCAGGTCTGGTCACCCCTCCATTCCAGGGCTCCTCCAGCGCAAGCGGCTGGGTGTTTGCTGGCCCTCTTGATGTCCAGGCAGGGTGCGGGAATGGAGAGGGCACAGGACAGGAGCTGCAGACGACATCCCAGCCAGCCGAACACCACAGAGCAGGCCCCGTGTGGGGGGGACGTTGGAATTTAGGGAGCGGTGCTGGATTCTGGACAGTGGATGGCCCGATGCTGACGCTGGCGCCTGACGACTCACAGCCGTGGGCAGAGGCAGCTTCCAGCACCTCCAGTGTTTTCACCCAGTGGGCTGCCACCCAGCAGTTAGGGGGCCAGGCTGTTTCTTCCTGGCCTCAGGCTGCGGGACCCCTGAAGAGGAGCCCCATCCTCAGACCCCTCCAGGAGCCAGAAGTGTTTCTTCTTGGAGAGGTGAGGGGCCGGGTACCCTCTCAGGCAGTGCCCAGGGAGAAGCGCTGGTGGGGGCTGGAGCCGCCACCTCGCCTGCCCGCCTGCCCCCTTCTCCTCTCTCAACATCCAGTCTGTGGGGCAATGTGCAATTCACAATGACTACTGCCTGGTTCGGGAGCTCCGCAGTGCCGTCTGCTGGAAGTGCCAGCCGTGTCTGCCCTGCATGCGCTCCCAGCACAGGGCAGAGGCGGTCGCAGAGCTGCATGATTTACTTTTAAGTTCTATGAAAGTCCTTCTGCAGTAACAGTTTATGTGCTGGCCAGGATGGCAGGAAGGGGAGCTTTAAGTTAATTCAGGCTGTTTTTGGAACAGGCTGTGGGGTCCTGAAAGCCTCTTCACCGCCTTCACTCCCCACATGCTCCCTGTCACTGGTTGAACGTCGGTGATCAGACAAAACTGTGAACTGAGGACATTGTCTAAAGTGCAGAACCCCACGTGGTGGAAAGCTCAAATGCTCACTAACAGGTCGGCCTTCCTTTTCCTGATAGTTTTTTAAACTGATCGTCTTGTACATGGCTTCAAGTGAAACTTGAGTGAAGGACCCTCCCTGTCCCACCCCACCCCTCAGGTGGTGATTTTGAAAAGCTCCCCCAAAGGAACCCTACATGAGTCTTAAACACACACACAAATCCATCTGAGGCAGGGAAACTGCCCATTAAGGGCCAGTAATTACCCGAGGCTGCTTGGGGTGCCTGCCTGGAAGGGCCCCCAGCACGGGGCCTTTGTGCCTCCTGGCCTGGAGGAGTCTGAGCCTCATGCATTATTCAGGAGCACGGAGGACAATAAGGAAGCCCGCTGTAGAAAGAGACGCAAAGGTGGGGGTAAATACAGGCTGTTTGAGAAATCCTACTATTTTTTCTACAGTTTATGAAAAAATTGCAGCGTTCGGGGTGCTGGGGACGTCCTCTCTGGTTATCACGAGAACACCCTGGATTCTGCACTTTTCTTCCTGCTGGTCTGCCGCCTGCAGGGGCCCACAGGACAGCATATGGAACCCCGGGACTGTTTCTTTCTTTTCTCCCTCCTCTCCCTTTCTCTCCCCCATAATGCAAAGCTTTGTCAAGCTAATACTTTAAGGATCAACATCAAAATTGGAACTTTCTCTTTCTACAGCCACATCCAATTAAAAGTATCTTGGACCTCCCAGTGGCTTCCCTGTCGGGGAGGCCTGGCTGTCAGAGCCCTGGAATCATACATCCATTTTAAATAACAGGAAGGTCCCCAACCCATACACGACATTAGAAATGGCATTATTTGCCGGCCCCTTTGTGCGTGGGGCTGTGAATCAGTGCTGCTGGATCACACGGTCTAACCAGGCCTCCTCCTCACATTCCTGCTTTATGGGGTTGTTTCAGCGCCCTCCAATCAGCCGTCTCATCTATCTGACCATCCCTTGATTACTGATCTAGCAGCTCTTATTTTCCCTGGGGGAAGGGAGGAGATTTAAAGTGCATATGGTACAACAGGGGCTCGAATGCCGCTTTGTGCACGGATGCAGGAGATGGGCCAGTTTACTTTTTTTTCTTTCTTTTCTTTTCTTCTTTTTTTTTTTTTGAGACCGTGTCTCGCTCTGTCGCCCAGGCTGGAGTGCAGTGACACAATCTCGGCTCACCGCAACCACTACCCCCCGTATTCAAGTGATTCTCCTGCCTCAGCCTCCTGAGTAGCTGGGATTACAGGCAGGCATCACCACGGCCAGATAATTTTTGTATTTTTAGTAGAGACAGGGTTTCACCATGTTGGTCAGGCTGGTCTTGAACTCCTGACCTTGTGATCCGCCCACTTCAGCCTCCCAAAGTGCTGGGATTACTTTTTTTTATTTTTTATTTTTTTATTATACTTTAAGTTCTAGGGTACATGTGCACAACGTGCAGGTTTGTTACATATGTATACATGTGCCATGTTGGTGTGCTGCACCCATTAACTCGTCATTTACATTAGGTATCTCTCCTAATGCTATCCCTCCCCCCTCCCCTCACCCCACAATAGGCCCTGGTGTGTGATGTTCCCCTTCCTGTGTCCAAGTGATCTCATTGTTGAATTCCCACCTATGAGTGGGAACATGCGGTGTTTGGTTGCTTATCCGACCTCACAAGAGCATGTTTAAGAGTCCTGTGCCCCTGTCTCTGCCACAGTGCACACCCAGCCCTGTGATTTCAGATCAGAGCGCATGGAACCTCCAAGGAACTTTGCATAGGAAACCCAACAGCACCAAATGCTTTCTAACTATTCTTGGGAAAGAGGCAAGGCGCAAGTAAATTAAATATATTAACAAGTCGGAGTCAAGGGTAGAGTGATTAGGAATATCTTCCTCAGAGAAGGGAGGTGACAGCTCCATCCACGCCACAGACACAGACCCATCGGATCCGGCCTCCTCCCATCTCTAAAGCCATGCTCTGTGAACATCGTTATGACAGTGAAAACCAAGACTTTTCCCCTGTAAAATTAAATGTCACTCTTGATAGCATAATATCTGAAACATCATCTTCCCAAGTCCACACCAATACTTTACACAGAAAATTAAACTCTCTCTGTTTATTGAGTGGATAATGTAGCCTTCAAATGTGTGAGAACCCCTGCTAGGTGAGAAATTACAAAAGCTGTACCATAAAGCCTAATGGTATGTATGAAATACACAAAAAGGTAACCTAATTGGTAATCAGAAATCATAAAACTAATCATGCAATTAAATGTCTTCAAAAGCAAGCATTTGAGGTGTGTATAATTACAAGAAAACAATGCGATGGTGGTTTCCAGCATTAATGAATTAATTGTGGTGGGGGGCCGGCGTGGGGGTTTATGGGCTGGTTTCAGTCCACGCCCGCTGCCTGGCTGCGCGTTCTCTGCCTTCCTCCACCTGGAGCTCGCCAGCAGAGGACTGTGCCCCTGAGCCTGCCCTGGAGAAGTCAAGAGGTCCCCTCCTTCCAGACCCAATGTCCCTGGCCACTGACTGTTGGGATTCCCCGGGGCAGGGCATGTGGAGAGACGGCCGGTGCAGACAAACACAGAAAGCCCGGAGCCGCTCACTGAGTGCAGGTGGCGGAAGAAATTCGGGAGCACACATTAACCTACGCAACTCTTTTGCTTTCTTTCCAGCATGCCACACAATGTAATGATACATACAGTTCTGTATTTCATACACACAGTTTCGAAGGAAACCTCCGGCCTGTGCTGATTGTTCCTGGACCAAGGCTTAATGCGTGGGATGTTAGCTTGCTGATAAAAAGGGGAGGAGGAATAGGTAGGGGCTATGGTGGCATTCCTTCCAGATGACTGGAGCATAACAGGGTTCCACATTAGGAGTCCTTCCGATGTGGTGCCATCACCACAGCCACGCCATTGCAGGCACCGGCAGCTCTTCCACGGAGAGGAAAGGTGCAGAGAAAGACTACGACCCCCTGCACGGGGGAGGGAGCGGCGCAGGCCCCTCCACGTCGTGGGCGTGGAACGCAGGCCTCCCGAACATAGGAGTGTGCGGGCCCCGCACGTAGGGGGTGGTGTGCAGCGCGTGCCTCTGCGGGAAAGGGAACAGGAGCGACTGGCCTCGGCGGGTGGTGAGATGGCCGTACACGCTCTGAAGGAGATCCTACATTCCCACCTCCCTGTAGAAGCCGTCCAGGCCCCAGCCCCAGCCCCAGCCTGCACCCTCCAGGCAGCTGAAGCCCTGGTACGCCGAGCAAGGCCAGCGGCATGTGGGAGATGGAGGATGGCGGGGAGAAGAAAGAACACTAGAGCTGAAATTCAAGGAAGAAACCGGACATCTGGGGCAGAGGGACAACCCAAAGCCACGGAGGAAACTGCCAGGAAGAGAGGGTGAGGCTGACAGGGGGACAGGAGCCCAGCGTGACCAGCCTGGGGTCCTGAAGCAACGCTCCAGAAAGAGAAGGCCTTCCACAGCACAGCCCCAGGGTGGCGATGAGGGCACGCTTCTGGAAATGAAGAAAGCATTACTACTCCTCTACTTCCAGTACGAGAGGCTCGTCCACGTCCTAAGTCAGTCTGTGTTTCCGGCAATGCACCCGGCACTGAGTTCTCAGGACAGGCGCAGGTCAGCGGCTCTGCAGGGGTGTGCTGGGCACTGCCTGCCTCTGATGAGACAGTAGGATGCGAGCATCTATGGTGTTCTGTCTACTGCAGAGAACTGTGAGCCTGTGGGTGCTCGCGTCCGTGCACTGTGACAGCCTTTGTTTCTTTTGTTTTGTTATTTTGGGGGCGTTTTTCTTATTCTGGCCTGTGGGAAGATGCCCTGGAGCCCTGGACACTGGTTTTCCAGCCCACCCTGCAGATTGGTTGGAATCTACCTGGTGACACCGGCCTTCTTTTCCAGGGTCTGCCCTTGGTGTAGAGATAGACAAGGGGAGAGGTGAGCACAGGGTCACAGGGACGCAGCCCTGAACTCGCCTTGGTCCACGACGGGCAGAGAGCCACCTGGACGTCTGCCTTTGCTGTTTTTCAGACGGACTATTGTATATCTAGAAAAAGGTACACAGACTAATGTCATGAATACACAAGCACCCTTAGCCAGCTGTAGGAAAAAAATGCATGGCAGATACTCAATGGCCTTTCTGTCCTCCCTGCACCGCCCAGAGGACGTGCACAGAGTGACCGGCCCTCCTTTCCCTGGTGAATCAGGCAGCCTAACCCACCACGTTCCCCGCCTAACCCACCACGTTCCCCGCCTAACCCACCACGTTCCCCGCCTAACCCACCACGTTCCCCGCCTAACCCACCACGTTCCCGGCCACACAGGGCCGAGAACAGCCCAGGCAATGTTGAGGAGCGTCGCGTGGGGGAGCCACTTGCAGATGCTGTGACCCGCTGTGTGGCACAGAACCTCTCTGCGGGGCAGGTGGGCGCGCAGGAAAGAGGACCAACACGGGGAGCTGGGAGAGGTCCCGGAGAGGCCTGCGAGGGGCCCAAACACGGAGCTGAGGTCCCGGAGAGGCCCCTGCGAAGCCCTTGCTCATGACTCACAGAGACGGGCACGGCAGCAAGGACATAGCAGGGCTGTGGGCGGAGGGAGGACCAGCGACGTGGGCTCACAGGGAGGGACGGAAGATAGAAGTGGACCCCGGCTTTCCACGAAACACAAAAATTAACCCCAGGTAGACTAGAGCCCAAATGAGGGGAAAAAACCCTGTAAATGTTTTGAAGAAAACATTTGAGCCTCTCTGAACTCAGGACAGAAAAGGGTTTCCTCATATCCTTTCCTCAAACACCACAAACTACGAAGGAAGGGAGTGGTAAAATTTGATCAAATCAAGTGGAGCAGCTTCTGTGCTTCAAGAAACACGATTAAAAAGTGGGAAAGGGTAGGAGTGAGCCACGCGCCAAGAAGCGAGATTGGCAGCACCTCTGTCAGAAGAAAGGGCCGGGTCCGCGTCCGGCCAGCAATGAAGATGAGACGCCAGCATTCTAGGAAGAAAAGCAGGGGTGGGAGTCACCGAAACAAGTCTTCCGAAAACTTGCTAAGGTGTGATGTACATTTGCATCCTAGGAAATTCAAGAGGTAAAAAAAAAAAAAAAAAAAAAAAAAAATCTGGAAAACCAAGAGCTGCTTGATTCTACGAACCTAAGAACAGTCTGTTTCTCCTTCAGAGACATGTTGAGAGAACTCGGTATCGTTACGAAACGTCTCGAGGCCTCCAGGAAATGATGCTCTAAAAATGCAAAGCCCTGAACGAACCACCGAGAAACACCCCTTGCCCTCCCCTGGGTGATACTGAGCCGCTGTGGGGCATCCCCACAGTTTTGGGGCCAGAAGGGAGGGGGGAACAGGCACCAGTTGGTCACTACCCTGAGTGCACCGCCCCCACCCCATGCCCATCGCTGTCAGTGATGATCGTGTCACGGATCATCACCGCCCTGCCGCATGTGTGCCCGATGTTCACAGAGCCCTCTCATTCCGTTTGATCTGCACTGCTGCTGTGAGATGGGTGACAGTTCCTGGCTTTATAGGCGAGAAAATGCTCCCACGGGTCAATGAAGCCACAGAGCTTCCGGGAGCGAATGGGGCCCCACCTGACAGAAGTGACAGCTTCCCCAGGATCCCCCGAGGGCTCTGGAAGCCAGAGCTGAAGTGAGTGGGGCCCCTGCCCGCAGGCTGCCACCTCTGGCAGGTCGTCCACAGGAACGCTCATCCTGAATGGTAGCCCGCACCCTGCAGTGAGCCCACGGCTAAAGTGCAGCCAGCAGCCCCAGCGGCTCTGCAGTCCCAGACCCAGGGAAGCCCTGTGTGCGCCACGGTGTGCCCTGGACCACCTGCTTGGTGGCTGCCACACTGGGAGGGTCACAGGGGCTGCCTTCTGGACACGTGTCAGGCTCCCGCTGCCCCGGTGAGAGGACAGGCTCTGGTCCCGATCGACAAGCTCTGAGCCAACGGTGGGTCTCGGGATGCCATCTGTGGAGTCCCTCGGTCCCAGCATGACTGGCACCCAGAACCCCAGCACCTCCACACCCAGGTCCTTCTCAGTTCCCACCGGCCAGGCTGATGCTGGTCTCCAGGGTGATGGAGATGATTATTCAGGTTTCTCTCAGATCAAATTTAACGCAGCAAGAGGACCTCACACCCACTGTTCCCACTGAAGAGGCCGAAAGCTGGAGCTCATGGTGCCTTTGCCCTCCAGGCTGGGATGCAGGAGGCAGCAGGAGGCCAACCTCATCCCCAGCGTGGGAGCTGGGGCCACCCAGAGGTTGCGATTCATGTTAGACACGACGGGGCCGAGACTCAAGGGGGTGTGCGTCCTCTCAGGGTCACACCTCAGCAAGGAAGCTCAGCAGAAGGTCCCCAGGTCCCTGGGCCACTGTTCCTCCAACTGCTCGAATCCTTCCCGAGATGCTGCTGCAGCCCCAGGCCGCTCAGAGTGACCGTCCTGGGCCAACCCCGGGGTTCTGACAAGATGCACCGTTTAGGATGAAATTCAGCTGCATATCACAGAAAACTTCCGACAAAGCTGGTGTGAACACCTGAGGCTTTTGTTCCCTCCCACATAAAACCCACCTAAATGGTCAGTCTGGGTCCTGCATCCTGGTCAGGGACACTTATGGGAACCATATCAGCCTAGGATCCGCCATCCAGGCGGCTGTCATTTCCCATCAAGAAGCCTTTCTGTCCAGAGGCTTCTGTCCAGTCACAGCTCACGGCCCGGTCTCACTTGGTGACCACATCTAAGCACAAGGGAGGCCAAATGGGTTCTTTTGGCTAAACTTAGGGTTCCACCACCATGGAGGAGGGGAAGACGGCACAGACCCTTCACCGCCAGTCCTGATGGCAGCGGGAGCCCGTGTGCGCCGTGCCCTGGGGATGACACGAGACAGCCAGGCTCTCTGTCCTCAGGGATGGTCTTCCAAGGACTGGAACATCTTACACGTTTTTTATTTCAGTTTATACCACTTTCTACTCATATGCTTTTGGTTTAAATAAATTGCCAGATCAAATTTGCTTGAAAATCTTTTACGGGAGGAAAAGAGAACATTTGTAACAAACAGAGCTCAGGTTATCCCCTCTCCACCCAACATCAGCATTTCCAGGCCTCTGAGGAACTGGGGAGAAACATTACGTGGTCAGATTCCGAATTTCCAGCGTGGGGTGCCTCAGGCCCGTGTAGGGATTCCATGTCTCCAGGGGCCTGGTGTGTGCACCACAGACTAGATATTCCAGAAGGAAGCTGTGAGAAAGAAGTACAGACAGTTCTGCTCCATCTCCCATCCACCAAATCCAGAATTCTCCTTTCTCAAACCATCCACAGACTCACTTATTCAGCTCCCCACAATATGAGTCTGCTTTGAGGCCAGGGGGTGAGTCCTGGACCCTCCAATTCCTTGAGAGACAAAAGGTGTAGAATGGCCTGAGATTCCAGGTTCCTGGGAGTCCTGCAGGGCAGGTGCAGGCTGGGCACAGAGGCAGAAGCTTCTTCGCACCACAAGTGGCCACGGTAGAGTTGACGGGAGAAATCAACTTTAAATTCACGCAGGATCAGGAAGGCTGTGCCACATCAACGTGTAAAATACAGTCTTCATTTGGGAGAACGAATGGTCATCTCTGAAATATGTTTTGCAAATTAGGATTTTTCAGATCTTCCCTATTCTTGGTTTACCCAAAGCAAAGTGAGTTCTTGCTGGGGTGAAGGGTGGAAGAGAAAAGCAGCAGAATCGGTGGGCCGTCGAACAAAAGTCGGTGAGGGAGGCACCGTGCAGAGCCCGCTGGGCCTTCTGTCCCGTGGCGCCGCACGCCGGACTCACCCAGCCTCCAGCCGCTTCTGTGTGTTTCCGCCTAATAAATATCTGTGATAATTACCAACCCCCCCAAAAGGGTTCTCTAACGAGGGTACATTTTATCAGTACCTTAATGAGGCTGTTTGGGTTCCTGCCTCCTACAGAGTGGCAGTTAATGCTTAATAAGCAAATGCACTGTTTAAATAATAAAAAGAATATCAACAGAGAATCTAAATTATCCCTTAACTTCTCAAAATAATCATAACAGGCATTTGAACATTCATACAAATACGGCTCATGAATAAAAATGCACTTTCTGATGCCCATAGTCTCATGGAAAGTCCCTGAAACCCAACCTAAAGAGGCTCCTCCCTGTCATTCCCTGGCACATGTAACACAGTGACTTTGCCATCACTGAGGTTCGGGGCACAGAACCTGCCTCGGTCCAGCATCCCTATCTGCTGTAAGAAATGGCGCAAGATCCAGTGTGGGAGACAGAGATTGTCCATGTCCCGAGGGAGGGACTGGCCAGGGCACACCCGCTAAGGGCACCATGTGTCCCAGGTCTCTGCAGAGACCGCCCAGCTCTAATGCCTGAGGGTTTTCTGCTCTCCACGTTTGAAATCCTAACAAAAGCCCTAAGCAATCAGGCCGTGCGGAGGCAAAGAGCCTCTCCTGTAACAGTGTGGTCTTTCCAGCCTCTCTCACATGCGGAATTTGGCAGACAGCGACGTGAGACGCTCACATGGCGAACTTTCTTTTCTGTTTCTTTTTGGCACAAAGCCTCAGCGCTCCCGCGCCCGCCCTACCACTGAACAAAACAGCCTCTTCCGGGCCCAGCTCACTTGTGCCTCCGCCCACCTCACTGCAGACAACACCCGTGTTCCTAAAGATTGACGGGAGGATGTGTTACTCAAAATGCTATTTTAAACGTGCTGCATAACCGCCCGCTCAGAAGCAAAACCCTGTGTGCGGAGGCTTTTGTGTTGAAAACAATACCTTAATGCTGTCAGCCTCAGAGGCAGGTCTGTGTGCAGTGGTGCCCACCGAGGAGTCTGGATTTTTAAAATATGCCAGAAACATCTTAGGGTCTCAGCCAGCAGAACCAAGGAAAGTTATATTTATGTGGGAATTATTTCGTCAAAAAAGTTCCAAAATGTTTGTAAACTCTGCTCAATCATATAAGCTTCCACCCGAAGGCACTAGTATTTTTTAAGTCAATTTGTGTCTCTCTGTTGAAAACAATTATGAAAACAAGTATTAAATAACCTGAGTAAAAAAAGTAGAATGAGGTTCACTTACATGGAAATAATTTTATTAACAAAATTCAGAAGACCAGGCTGAGAATGGAGATCTGAATGTTTTAAACAAATGCTTTCTAAACCAAGTCTCCTACCCTCTAACAAACGATCATTTTTAAATTAAAAGTTTAGGTTAATCTTAAAAACACATTCAATGGGGAAGAGGTGTGTGTTTAAATTAAAAGGGTTTATATTTTTGAGATTTTGTTTTCTCCTGCTTCCTTAAAAAAATACTCACTGACCAGGTACGGTGGCTCACGCCTGTAATCCCAGCACTTTGGGAGGCTGAGGCAGGTGGATCACGAGGTTAGGAGACCAAGACCATCCTGGCCAACATGGTGAAACCCCGTCTCTACTAAAAACACAAAAATTAGCCGGGTGTGGTGGTGGGTGCCTATAGTCCCAGCTATTCAGGAGGCTGAGGCAGGAGAATCGCTTGAACCCGGGAGGCAGGGGCACCACTGCACTCCAGCCTGGCAACAGAGCAAGTCTCTGTCTCAACAAAAAGAAAATAAAATACTAGCACCGTGGACCCTGAAGCACCAGCAGCAAACCCTCTGAGATGTGTGGTCTGGAGCCATCGTGCCACCAGTTTGTTCTGCCCACTCTTTTGGAAAAGTTCTGATTTTGGAATGCGGTTTCTCATCACTGTGTGGACCGTGGGTGAATGGGGAGGGTGGCTGGTCTCTGGGGCCGTCCCCTCTCCGCCTCCAGGTCGGCAGGCAGTGGATGGGTATTTGGGTCTTTCTTGTCCTCACACGGACATCATGTGTGGTTCCTGGTAGAAAACGAGAAGCAACTCACTGGCAACACCAAACCGTCCCTTGCACTCTGAGGAGTCATGCAGTCATGAGGCTTTCCCTCATGTGATCATGGCCGAGCCGGGCCGCGATGGAAAGACCTGTGGCATGGGACGGCTTCAGAGCCTTCTTCTCAACAGGCACGGCCCACAGAGGCGCTGGAGGTAAGGATCCTCTCCAGCCAAGGAGGAAGCATCCCACACCGTGCCCACTTTAAACCCTGGAGAACCATGTTTGCCTCTGTCTGGTCCTCTCCCCACCCCCCACTTCCCTTCCCCGTCTTCTTTGTGTGTGACCTTTATGTACAGGCTGAAGAGAAAAATCCCAAAATCCCGGCACAAGCCCTGTGACCCTTTCTCCCAGGCCCACGGTCTTGGGGCGCTTTCTCAGGGCCTGACCTCGGAGGAGACAAGAGCCGAGCACCCAGGAAGGGAACTGTTCGAGGAGCTGCCTCCACAGCAGAACTGGTGCGTCATCCAGAACAACCGAGCCACACGTGTGGAGACGCTCCACGCCCCGCTGCCCGTAGGTCTGAGGGAGAGACTCCCCATGTTTTGGGAGGAATTAAGTTCCCCAAATTCGCATGTCAAGCACTAAGCCCAGTACCTGTGGACGTGACCTTATCTGGAAACAGAGTCTTTGTGGATGTAACTGGCTAAGTTTCAATGAGGTCATTAGGGTGGGCCCTAATCCAACAAGACCAGGGTCCTTATCAAAGGGGGAGCTGTGGACATGGGGCAGACAGGAGGAACACCGCGCGAAGATGGAGACGGCACCCACAAGCCGAGGAGAGAGATCTGGGACAGATTCTTCTCCGAGGGCCTCAGAAGAAACCAGCCCGGCCCACACATTGACCCTGGACTGCCAGCCTGTGAGTGGTGAGCAATGAATCAGGGAGGCTGGCTGTGCCATTGCAGGGTGTATGCGGGGCTGGATCAGGGAGGCTGGCTGCACCATTGTGGGGCTGTGTGCAGGGCTGGATCGGGGAGGCTGGCTGCGACATTGCAGGGTGTGTGCGGGGCTTGCCGACTCTCTATGTGTTCGCATGGGTCAGCCAGCTTGGCCATCTGCTGAGAGACAGCGAGGGCTGACTTGGAGAGTGGGTCTGGGCCACCCCTGAGAGCTGGAGGTGCTGTGGACCGTTGGCTTTGACTTGACGTCAAACCTGTGAAGGAGGAAGCTCTGCTCATGTTCTGCGGACACTCAGGGAGCAGCTCCAACCCACATGCCAGCTTCTTGAGCTCGGCCTCGTGATAGACTCAAACATGTGAGCAACAAGTTTCCTGGGGTCACCTAATAAAGATTATTTTAATAACAGTTTCCAAACAACAAACAAATCCATGGAGCACAAAATCTCTGGGGACCTTTTGAAGTTAAACATTGAGTAGTGTTGCTTCTTGGGGAGCTTAAGGCCAGTAGGGTCCCTCCTACAGCGACCCTGGACAGTGGTTTGGGGATTCACTGGATACAAATAATTCTCTAATTGGGATAATTCGGATGCGGCCTCCCGCGATGTAGTGGTGGGGCTTCCCTGGGAAGGGGGGACGTCAGGAACAGCCCTCACTGGACCGAGCACAGCCCAGCCAGACCGTTAGAGCTGAGGGATGCCTGTGGCTGAGCCGAGGGAGAGCCAGAGCCACGAAAGCCACTGACTGGGCCCAGAGGGGTGATTCAAAGTTGCTTTTAGAGGATGAGGAAAAGATGAAATGAACATCTAAAAACTAATGCCCTCTATGATTTAATGAATTTTCCTCTCTCTAAAAGGACTCTGGTGATTATTTCAGGGACAGCCACCCAACTGCATGGGCGCCATCATTTTTTCTGACACTGAGTGTATATTTTATCTTACAGTTCAGTGGAGGTCTGGCCAGAAGTGCAGGGTTATCTCAGTACTTGTTTTAAGGCTCCTGCAGCTGAAAGGCTGCTCCACACGGTGGACCGGGCAGAGGAAGTCAGCTGTGCTGCTTAACCATGGCGTTTCCGTCCCGGTCCTGCTCACCAGCTCTGCAAGGCCTCTTCCTCCCTGCCTGATTCCCAGCACCATTTTTAACACAATGGGATGTCTTGGATTTTTATTATAATAATTTCAGTATATGTTCAACCCATGGAAACATTTCATTTGGAAAGATGTGAAGTGGGTTAGAAAACGTCATTTCCATGCCTTTTAGAGATGTGACTATGGCTGACTTTACAGGAGACCCAGTTGTCTGAAACATGTCACATGGCAGTGACACTATTTCCAAATACTCATTTTCAAAATGGCCACCACTGGCTGTCTTTTGTTTTTGCTTTTTAAGCACACACATTGTCTCACACACAACTCAGATGTCCATTTCACACTGACGGTTTATTTTACTGGGGAGTGTTTGCTGGGGCGTCCCATCCCCCACCACAGGCTGGTGCCTCCAAGGCTCGGCCTTCAACTCTCTTCAATGATTTTGCCACAGACAACCAGCAAGTTGTGTGTGCCACACAGTTCTACTGGTTTCTCCTGGCTTTATTACAAAATGTATCACAAAGATTAACTCATAATAGTGCAAAGGTCTCGTTTTTATAAAATTTATAAAATGACGAAATAAATTAATCATGTAAAATTCACTTCTTGCACACTGAGCTTCAGGTTCTTGCTGTGCGGGAGTGATGTGCAGGGTGGATTTCACGTGACCTGCTGTTTCCCTCACCTCACCCAGAATCTTTTTTGTATGTCTGTCAAAGTGTTCACTTCATCCATAGTTTTTCCAATTTTTAATACTTTTCTTTTGACTTGTACAGTATTGCTTAGTAATGAGTGTACATCAAGAAAGGTTTGAACAATCTGTACATTCTCCCAGCTGTGTAGCAGACTTCCATGGCTCATGATTTATTCTCAAACTTTTCTCCAAATTTTTAGCAGCATCTTCTATTTATCTTCCAAGCATTGCTGACAAGGGAGGTGGCCAGGTTTGCAAAGCTGCAGCACCATCGGCTTGGGCGCCGTGAGCAGGAGTCAGAGCGGGGGCTACAGGATGAGGGCACGGCCGTTGTCATTTTTGGTGGAGCTGGGGACTCTGGAAAGGGAGGGAGGGGGACGTTGCAGGAGGAAGCCGGGGCTGTGCTTTGCCCAAGGCTGAAGCTGGGCCCGTGTGGGGCGGAGAGTTGATTTCACCATTTCTGTTTTTCCCTCAAGCCTATGGAGAGGCCACATTGGGTCCAGATGTCTGTGCACCTCACGGCCATACCACAGCACCTGTTCACCCACACAAAGGTCAGGAGCCTCCCTTAAGGAGGAGGAGATGGGAGATCTGCACAGGCTCTGTGCTCCTCTCTCCTGAGCATCCTCTCCTCTGCCGGGCGGGTTCAGCCGTGATGGGGGAGCCCTTCTGCGGGGCTCTGTTTAGAGGGTGCCTGCCCCACAGCCTGTGGCTGTTCTTGCTCATCCCAGGTGAGGCTCCTACACCCACCAGTGGCACAGAGGAGTCACAGCTGCTTCTGCATCATCCGCCTGACCTCAGTTTCCTCATCTGGGATGACAACCAGATCGATCTCTGAGGTCCGTGCCCTGAGTAGAAAAGTTCACACAGCAAAGTTTCCGGAGCCTTCCCCGACACGCTGCATGTCCGTCCATAGCTGGTCATCGTCTACATCCCGTAGGGCGCATCTCCGCAGCTCTTTGTGCAAGCACCTGCACTAGACGTGGGAGAAGCAAATGAGAGCAGGTGTGGACCTGACCTCCATCCCGGGGGTGGGGGTGGAACCACAAAGCAGGAGTGTCCGCCAGGAGCACATGTGCCTATGCAGCAGGCCTGGCCCCAGAGGCTCAGATCAGGAACAGACAGGTACTCAAAGATGGCGGGTAGGAGAAAACTTTGTGAGGGAAGGGAGCCCTTTGTCGGAGGGCTGGAAAGGAAACATGGCCTTTGCTGGTTCTCTGAGTCAGCCCCCCAGCTACCACCCACAATCCTGCAGGGAGAGCTCCAGTCACTGTACACACTCCTGCAGGGAGAGCCCCAGCTGCCACCCATATTCCTGCAGGGAGAGCCTCTCAGCTACCACTCACACTCCTGCAGGGGGAAAATCCCCCAGACACCACCCACACTCCTGCAGGGAGAGCTCCAGGCACCACCCACACTCCTGCAGGGAGAGCCCCAGCCACCACCCACAGTCCTGCAGGGAGAGCCCCCTGGCTACTACCCACACTCCTGCAGGGAGAGCCCCCCCCAGTCACCACCCACACTTCTGCAGGGAGAGCTCTAGCCACTGTACACACTCCTGTAGGGAGAGTCCCAGCCACTGTATACACTCCTGCAGGGAGAACCCCCCAGCCACTGCTCACACTCCTGCAGGGAGAGGCCTCCAGAAGCCCTGGGCAGGCTGAGTGTAGCCTTTCACCCAAAGGCCATGTCACAGAGAAGCACAGACCCCAGGGACGGCATGCGGCTTCGTGATTCCAGTGGAGCAGAGTGGGGACAGCCTGCTATGGAGCAGCAGCCCACTGGGGGAGCCTCTAGACTTGCAATGACCCAGACCCAATTCCCCGAGGCCCCAGCCTGCAATCTCTGCATCCCCTGGATTTCAGAGGTCACCACAGTCAGGCCACCTGAGGACACACGCCTGAGGGTGGTACCCAAGCCAAGACTCTCTCTAGAGACGTCCGCGTGGCCCCAGAGAAGCAGCTCACCCCACAGCCCACCCACAGCCTTCGTGCCTCTCCAGGAGCTGGGCCACGTTTCACACACAGGATCCACGTCTTGGCTATTATCGAACCTCTTGGAGCTTCCCAACACTGCATTTTTAAAGGGAATGGCGGGGTTGGCAGTATTTGGACGTAGTAATGAATTGTCATCTTTGTTCTCCTATAGGAACGTTTCAGAGCTGAGCCCACATATCTAATCGAATGCTGTGTGAATGCGTTTCCGCACTAGAACTAGACACCACTCCATGCAAATCTCATTTCTGTTCTTTAACAATGCCTTTTAATATCTAATCTGGGCCTTAATATCTCGCTCAGTAAACATGTTGAGATAATTAGATGATAGAGCTAGACAATTACTCTGTGGGTAGAGAGCAGTTTCTTATATTTATACAAATACACATAGTTTAAATGAAACAGAACTGGCAGCATTCACAGCCTGTCTAACCAGGGAAGGCCACTGATGGCCCGGGCTGGTCAGCTCAGGCAGCAGCTGGCCGGGTGCATTTCTATTTCTAGTTTTTCACGGAACTGACCAGGCAATTCAGTCAGTAGCTGTCAAAACTGGAGTCCAGAACAGGCACAGATGGGCTAGTCCAAAGTTAATTAAAAACCAAGAGGAGGATAAAGAAATGTGACCCGGTCCAGGGAGCTGTGGAGAGGTGGGGAGCAGGGTGACCTCCTCTTTCTTGGGGGACTGGAAGAGGAACCCCACTGCACGGTGGACACTGTGTGGGACCCAGCACGGGAGCTTCGGGATGTTGGCAGAGCTGCGCGTACCTCCAGGGATGTGCCAGCTCCGGGAGGCACTCTGTGCGTGCTCCATGGCAACACTGCCTCGTGGGGTCCACGTGCTGAATTCCTGTACGTTTTACATACGTGAAGTCTATACAATAATGGAATTGAAGCCCTCTGCGGGGAGCCCGTGGGAGGATGAAAGGCCTGGACTGTACTGGAAGCACCTCTGGCTGGGGCTCCGCCAAGGAGCCCGGGTCCCTCCAGTCTGTGCTCCCCCCGTGGACAGCGGCTTCTGTGTTTTGCCGTCGAGGTGCGACGTGTGGCTGGTGATGCCACGTGGCATCCACCTCCTGCCCTCGGACATGCCGGCCCACCCTCCCCGAGTCTTTCAGGGCCCAGCCGCTGTGTGTGGCCTCTCTGCTTCTACCTGCAGACACGCTCCCTGTACTCAAAGTCCAGCTGTGTGAGGCTCCTGGGGCCACCAGAACAAAGGACTCCAGATGGATGGGCTTGAAACAACGGATGCCTGCGGTCTCATAGGCTGGGTTTGGAGACCTGGGTTGGAGGCATCCGCAGGGCCTTGAGGGGGAGACCCTTCCTGACTCCCAGCCGCCACATTGCCAGCAGCCCTCGGCCCAGACACAGCGCTGCCCTCCCGCCTCCGAGCCACGCGGACAGCTTCCCTCTTCGTGCCGGAGTGTCCTCTCTGTCACAGGGACACGGCTGCATGGAGGACTCTGTGTGCTGGAGTCTGTCCTCCCTGTCGCAGGGACACAGCTGCATGGAGGACTCTGTGTGCCGGAGTGTCCTCCCTGTCACAGGGACATGGCTGCATGGAGGACCTACTGCAGCCCGGCACCTTCTTCACCCAGCGAACTGTGTCTGCAACAGTCCTATGTCCATGGAAGGTTCCATTCTGAGCTGCTGGGGGCCAGGACTTCAACGTATCTTTCTGGGGGCACAGTTCAGCCCATAGCGTTAGCTCCTGCGCCCTCTGCTAGGAAGTTCCCTGACAGACTCGAGCCCACAGCTAGGGGATTCCCTTCTGAAAACAGAATTTCGTGTTTATTTCACATGTGCCCTAATTTGCTATACACCACCGGCTTATTTAATTGTTGTGCATTTATTGTATTTCTCCACTATATTATTTACCAACTGGGGTCAGGATCCATGACTTTTTAACATTGATATTCATCTTTATTTTTAGCACAGAAATGGGCACCCAGCTGGTCAACAAGTATTTGTTACCTTGCTTTAAAATGCCTTGAGAGTGAAACCACCGGTGAGTGCTTGGCTGGTCAAGAATCATGTTCTAGAAATTATTTCCAGTGCCAAGCACAGTCCCTGAGATTCAAAAATGCTTAAGGGATGAATGGAAAATAGCAGGGCCTCTTACCAGCCTGCAATGCCTTTAGAGGCACTCACGCCAGGTGCACAGACCCAGCTCTGGGAAGCATGAGCGCAGCGGTGTGCGGGAAGTTGCAAGGACCGGCTTTAAAGTCAGAGCAGTTTCTTGAAAGATGAGGGGGAGGAGGACAGTGACACTCACAGTGCAGCCACTTGTCAACTTGGGCACGACACACACAAAGCCCAGAGCTCGGATGGCACCGCGAGGAGGCTGGGACTCACGTCAGGTGGCACTTGGTGGACAGTTACAAGAAAGGACAGCAGCCAAGCCAGTGCCTCCTGTGCTCAGGCTCTGGGGCCCTGGACACACCTCAGGATTCAGTTTCACATGGACCAGCATTCTCCAAGAGCTCTGATCAATCTTACAGGAGAAGTAGGTTGTATGGTCTGGGAGCCTTGAGAAGGTTCTGCTGTAATCTGCTCAGACTTTTGGACAGGATTTTTCTGCCTTAAGTGGCAGATGTGTGTCTGCAGGAGGGTAGCACACAGCACCCTCTCAGCCTGTTGTGCCACAAAACCTTCACTTCCACAGCTCTTAGGGAGCCAGTGGGCTGCCCAACGCCCCAGTGCAGAGTGGAGAGGAGGAGGTCTTCCCCTCTTTCCCAGCTTGCCTGGGCAGCGACGCGTCTCAGAGGCACCCGCCGGGGCCAATCCTGGCCCATCCTACTAGCTCGGGGTGTGAAGTCACAGCTGATGCTAGACACCCGGCTGGGCCAGACTTGTGCCCAAGAAACCTTATACAAGAGTGGCTTTCGAAAGAAAAAATTTCAAAGTAATTCAAAACTTTGAGAATGTAAATATAATTCTTTAAAAACTGCAGCGTGGTTCACTGGCCTTGTGATGGGCTGACTGCACCCCAAGTTCATGTGGCAGCCCTGACCCCAGGACCTCAGCATGTGGCATCTCGGAGACAGGGGTTTTGAAGAGATGATTAAGGTAAAACAAGCTCTTACGGTGGCCCTGACCTGATAGGACCGGTGTCCTTATCAGAAAGGGATTCCTGGACACAGAGACAGACGTGCACCTGTGGAGACACCCGCTGAAGACGGAGATGGCATCTACCTGCCGGGGGAGTGGCCTCAGGAGGAACTGGCTCCGCCCACGCCTCGACCTCAGACTTCCAGCCTCCAGAGCCGTGGGAAAATAAACTTCGGTCGTTTAAGCTGCCCTGTCTGTGGGACTTTGCCTCGGCAGCCTGAGCTGAGAGTACAGGCTCCAAAAATGCTCTCTGCGTGTATGATTCCGGCCAGGACCACCCTGCCTGAAGCCATGGCTATGCTGATATTAACTGTGCGATTTCTGCCGGCCACGTGGTTTTGATCCAAAAGCACTTGAAAACTGCTCTTAAGACACAGAAAAGCTGAGTCCCAGCATCACTGCTCCTTCCGAGTGACTGTTCACACCCAGGGTGTCACTGGGTCCCCCCATCCAGGGTCCAGGACAGCCCGAGCCTCACTGGGCACCATCCAGAGGCCCCAGATGCTGACACCACGGGACGGGCTGTATCAGGCAGATGTTTCCTCCCGGGCTCCAGCTGGGGACGGGCCTGGATGGCGACACCTGGGGACAGGCTGTATTGGCAGATATTCCTCTCGGACTCTAGTTTTCCAGGCCCACAGGAGGAGGTTCTGATGGGGCCAGGGGAGGCATTGGGGGTGAGATTGGGAGGATGGCGGGGTTGCAAAGGTTGACATTGTCTGTGCCACTTCCTCCAAGGCCTGGGGCTACCAGACCACAGAGGCACCCTGTGGTGCCTCTGGAAGCTGCCGTGTGGGGCTGGCCCACGGCGACCTTCCACGGTGGGGCTGTGTGTAGTATGCACCTGCAAGCTGCTGAAACGCAGCCTGGGGACCAGGGGAAACCACGTCCCCAGGTATCCATCCTAATGCTAGGATAGCAGTGTTCGATAATCATAATTCCCTCACAACGGTCATAGATGTCTGTATCTTCGCGCTATCACGCCTATTATTGCTTGTCTGAGACCTATGTTTCGCGCCATCTAGGGAGGCACCTTCTGGCAGGTGACAGTCCCTCTTCTGTGCCTGAACCTGCAGTTTCGGGCCTGCATAAAATGCCTGTCTCAGGCCCTCCCTGTCCCCCCACCTGCACAAGGCTCACGACTCAGGCACCTGTGTGGGTGTCGTGGTAGGATCTGTGTCTCTGAGGTCCAGCCTGTGG
Source organism: Rhinopithecus bieti (assembly GCF_001698545.2). Classification (NCBI taxonomy): domain Eukaryota; kingdom Metazoa; phylum Chordata; class Mammalia; order Primates; family Cercopithecidae; genus Rhinopithecus; species Rhinopithecus bieti. The sequence goes on from NW_016823619.1 coordinate 299,872, forward strand.
CTGTGCCAGATAGGCCCAAATCCAAGTGCTCCCCTCCTGGGCACGTGGCTGTATGAGCGTGTGTGGCTGGGTTTGCAGGGGGCTGACTCTGGCCGCTGAAATGGAGAGGAGCTGTGCACCCCCCGGGTGTGGCCCACACAGGCTCCTTCCCAAGGGCTGCTGCTGGAAACGGAGGCCACTAGGTAAGATGGGAGCCGGGCACTTTGGGGGTTCCCCTGAGGGGCTGCAGGTCGGCACGGCCCAGCCGACGCGTTCCCCAGTGTAGGGGTTCACCTGAGGGGCTGTGGGTCGGCACTGCCCAGCCGATGCGTTCCCCAGTCCTGCACCAGGGGATGAATGAGGAATCGGCTTCTGCTGTGCTGAACATCCCACTGGTTCGCATCCACTTGTTTGGCTGATCCTAACTGATCTGTTACCTGAGTTTGAATCTCAGCGCTATTATTAGTCGGGGGTCCTGGAGGTGGGTGACCCCACCTCACCTAAACCACAGAGACCCTCATCCTCACGCGTGCACAGGTCCGTCTCGGCTTCAGCTTTTTTTTTTTTTTTAGGTGGAGTCTCGCTCTGTCGCCCAGACTGGAGTGCAGTGGCGCAATCTTGGCTCACTGCAAGCTCTGCCTCCCGGGTTCACGCCATTCTCCTGCCTCAGCCTCCCGAGTAGCTGGGACTACAGGCGCCCGCCACCTCGCCCAGCTAGTTTTTTGTATTTTGAGTAGAGACGGGGTTTCACCATGTTAGCCAGGATGGTCTCGATCTCCTGACCTCGTGATCCGCCTGTCTCGGCCTCCCAAAGTGCTGGGATTACAGGCTTGAGCCACCGCGCCCGGCCTTGGCTTCAGCTTGGAAGCAGGACCCTTACTGTGGGGCCACGACGGACCCCGGAAAGCTGGTCTGACTGTGCTGAGCCCATAGGGGGTGGAGGGAAAGAAGGCGGGAGCTCGGCGCCTGGAGGGTAGTGGAGACCCTCGGTGAATGCCAGGAGCATCTGCTGCCTTCCCAGTGTTGTCTTCCCAGCGGAGGAGATGAGTTCACACAGCCTTATCTATGTTTCCAATGGCCTCTGTGTGTGCAAGACGGGCCACGGGTTTTGTGCGGTATTTGCCTATAGGTCAGAGCCAGGTGAATGGGCCCTCCCAGGGCTTCACCCCCAGGTCCTGATGTTACTTGTGCCAGCCTGGCCACAGTGCCTGGACTCCAAAAGCTGCTGTCAGAGAAGCAGATGGGAGGGCAGGGTGGACGGTTAACACGACCAAGGCCCCAGAGCCCCGTGCCCTCCCCAGCAGCCAGCACACCCTCTGCTCTGTGACCTTGCCCCTGCATTGCAGCAACTGACAGACGCTCCTCGGCCTCCTGCCCTGCTGCCACACCACCTCTGACAGCCATGTGTACTCTCCTGCTTCAGAACAAGGACCTTTCCCTTTTGTGCATGAATACGCTCTCAGCAGATGCGAGAAAATGGGAGTCGAATGCACCTTTGCGGTTTATTTTCCTTCCACACAAACACCGCTCGAGTGAGGCCCGGGTTCTGCAAAGGGAAAGTAGTCATCACTTTCTAGGCCTCACCGTGAGCCAGGGCTCAAATCGCATCCTGGCCTGCTGGGCGTTTGTTTTATCAATTAAGAGTCAGTGAGCAGGAAACAACATTACATATTCACACAAACACACGTGCATATCCAAATACACAAACACACATACACACACATGCATATGCGGAATTATATACCTACATGAGCACACACATATGCCTGATCACACACGTCCACATATACACACATACATATGTATGAGAACACACATGACCATATGTACACACATGAACATGCATGAGCACACCCATATCCCTCATGTACACATACACACATGCATGCACATACACACACAGTGCTCACATCCTACGAAACAGTGCATGTGCCTGTCAGTCCTTGCCATGACAACCACGAGGTCTGCAGGACACACATCCATAGAGGTAGGCCTGAGGCCGGCACGCAACCTCCCCAGGCGCCCAGCGTGAGTGCCGAGCTCAGGGTCTGCACCAAGGCTTTCTGGCCCAAGTCCCAGGCTTGCCCCTGTGCTCACCACACACACCCTGGGGTCTCCTCAGAAGCAGCCCCTGTGCCCTGAGATGCACGGCCACCACCCTGCTCGTGACATTCTGTGGCCGTCCTCGCTGGGCGATGCATAAACCCGACTTGGATTCAGACAGAAGGGTGATGCCAGAGCAAAAAGAACAAACTAGATTCATGTAAATCAACATGGATAAACCTCAAAAACATAGAACAGATGGAAAGACTGGAAAAGTCCACGCACCAGTGTTCATTCAGACAGAAAGAGTGAGGGTCCCTCCTGGAATCCAGTCCTGGGAGTCTCCTTCTCTTCCTTTCTGCGTGGGCCTGAGGAGCTGGTCCTTAGGCTGCTCAGATCCAATCCACAGCCCGTGAGCAAAGGGCCGGAGGCGTGGTGGAGGGGTGCCCAGGCCCAGCATGCCCCAGAGTCCACAAGAGCAGGACAGGGGGCACCATGCCTGCACCAGCCCGAGCCGCCCAGGCTTCCTCTGCACAGCAGGCCTCCTGAGCCCTGGGGATTAACTCACTGCCGTAGGTAGGATCACCTGAGTCCTCTAGGAACCCGTGCCTGCATCCTGGGTAAGAGGCCCACGTGCACCTTGGAAAGGGCCCGAAACAGTTCACATGAGGGGGGTGTGGGCCGTGGGTCCAGACATGGTTATCCTAAGGCCAGGTGCACGAAGGGGTTCCTTTCCCGATGGCTCCAACAGCCCAGTGGTACACCTACAACTGCCTCCTATCGAGGTGGTGGGCTGGGACTCGGCCAGCCCATCTGAACAGGGCTGTCTGCAGGCAGTCCCAGGCCTGGAGTTTGCCGAGTGATGAGTTTTCCTGTCTGAGCTCCTTTCCATCATCTCCATGATGAACCCAGGACACCGGGACATTGGATCTCTGCAGGGCAGCAGCTCGTGGCCTGGCTACAGGAAAGTAGCCCCAGTCTCTGGATTAAAACCACACCTGGAGGAAACTGCCCTGTGGGTGTCAGGGCTGTACTGCTATCTTCCAGGTCCTCCCTGGTTTAAAAACTACCAATGCCAAGAACTGGTTAAATTATTTAAAGGGAAGAAAGTATGGCACATGGAGAAAAAGGTGCAGCTCATTTCCGAGCCTGAGGACTGGCCGGGGAAAGGCCTCTGAGCCCTCCAGATGAGGGGCTCTGCCTTCCCTTGCTCACTCTCTCCCTCACCCACCTGCCTGTTCACCCATCCACTCAACAGAGGTCGTTCTTGACTGTATGTGAGCTCCCTGTGGGCTGTGCACTCCAGACCACACGGGGCTGGTAACTGGGAACTGCTCAACATGGAAAATTCTGCTTGATCATCTGAGATGCCACCTCAGTCTTGGGAAACCCAAGGCCAGCAGGGTCACACAACCCATTTAGCATTGCCTGGGCACCAGTGGTGAGGCCAGGTCTCCCACGCCCTCCATCATTCTGCCACCACAGTTGTTTGGGGACTCAGTTCCACGTAGAACCAGATGAAGGTTCATAAAGGCCAGTGGAATAAAGACTTCCCAATGTCCCAAAACACCCTGACACGTGTAATTCCAAATCTGTAAGTACTAAGTCTTAAAATACGTGTGAGCAAGTCAAATCTCTGATGTTTCCCTGGATGACAAGATATTTTCTTTATTAAAATATCAAGGTCTTTCTACAAATCTTTCCTGATACCTCGACTTTGCCAGGGTCCCAAGCGTGTGCTTAGGTACTTGTGGAGCCTCCCAGCATGGGAGGTCTGGGTAGGGCCTTGGAGGCCCGCTGGGAGGTCTGTGGACTCCAGGCTGCTCACTTATCCCCTGGCATATAAAATTCCTAGGAAAAATTTCATTTGGTGACAGAGTTACACTTAATGCCAAAGTAAAGGAAAAGTTTACGTTTTTCCTGAGTTAGTACACAATATAAGGGGACTTAAAAGTTCACAGAAAATTGGATTAAAAGGTAAAATAAAATACAAACTTTATTTCTCAACATAATCTCCACCAGGGCCAAGACACTTTTTCAAGGGATCAAACCCACCATTTAGTCCATTCCCAAGGCACTGAGGACCTTGGGAATTTAGCCATATCAGTGCAATCTTTTTCCCATTACTATCTAAGGAAAAATGGGTGCCCTCTGAACATATTTTAAGAACGGAAAAAAAAAAAAAGAAGTGAGAAGGAGCCAAACCAGGACTGTAGGGGATGCCTCATGAGTTCCCATTGGAACTCTTGCTAAATTGCCTGCATCTGATGAGAGGAGTGAGCTGAAGCCTTGTCCTGGTGGAGAAGGGCTCTCTGGTGAAGCTTTCCCAAGCGTTTTTCTGCTAAAATTTTTATAACTTTCTCAAAACACCCACCTAATAAGCAGATGTTATTGTTCTTTGGCCCTCCAGAAAGTCAACACGCAAAATGCCTTGAGCATCCCAACATCTACTGCCATGACTTTTGCTCTTGACCAGTCTGCTGTTGCTTCAATGGGACCCCTTCTGCCTCTCGGTAGCCACTGCTGTGGTTGTGCTTGGTCATCAGGATGGTACTGGTAAAGCCATGTTTCCTCTCCTGTTGCGATTCTTCAAGGAAATGCTTCAGGATCTTGATTCCACTGTTAAAAATTTCCATTGAAAGCTCTGCTCTTGTCTGCAGCTCATCTGGGTGCAATGGTTTTGGCACCCATGGAGTGAAAAGTATGCTCAACTTTAATTTTCCAGCCAGAATTATGTAAGCGGAACCAGCTGAGATGTCTATGGTGTTGGCTACTGTTTCTGCTGTTAATTGTTGGTTCTCTCCAATTAGGATATAAACAAGGTTCATTTTTTCCTTGAAAATTGATGAGGGTGGTCTGCCACTATATGATTCATCTTCAATATCATCTCATAATTCTTTCTTAAAATGAGTTCTCCATTTGTAAGCTGCTGATTTCTTTGGGGTGTTGTCCCTATAAACTTTTCACAAAGCATCAATGACTTCATCATTCTTCCACCCAAGTTTCACCACAATTTTGATGTCTGTTCTTCCTTCGATTTTCGCAGAATTCATGTTGTTCTGATAGAAGCTCTTTTCAAACTGATACGTTTTCCTGCTGGCCGTAAACTAGATCCTGTTCGGACGTGCTACAACAAGGTAGTATGAGTTTATTTTGGTGCAAAAAGATTTTTGAAATCCATGCATAGTTTTCCATGATCCACATTTTCGATGGACTTTCTGCAGAGTCTCTTCCATAACAAGCCTGATGGCTGCTCAGGGTGCTGGCTGAACTCAGAGTAGTGCCTGTGAGCCGCCAGGAATCCTGCTCCAGGGCCAGGAGCTGCACGGCCTCGTATCAGCCTCCCGCACCTGCACCCCCACCTTGACGGCCCAGAGCACCTCGGGTGCATAATGGGCTGCACGGCCATTCGTCTGTTTCTTAAAGTACTTTGCTGTTGATCTTTCTGTGAGACTCTGGAGGTGGAGATAGCTTTGGGTTTATTGGGTGTTGGATGCTGGGGATTGGATGGCCTAGCTCAGGGCTGTTGAAATGTCCTCTACCTGAGGGCTCTTGCAGCACTGGTGCTGGGGGCACTGGGCCGTGAGCTGCACAGCTGGGGTAGTGGCCTCAGGGCCGGCTGGACTTCCTTACGAGGAAGCTGGCTCCCAGAGCTTCCAAAGGTGACGTCTCTGAACTAGGCACCAATCTTTCCTCTTTTCTCAGCTGGGGAGACCCAGTTGCTCAGAGCTGTGGTTCTCAAAGTGGGGTCCCTAGACCGGCAGCACCCAGGGAACTTTTTAGGAACACAGATCCTTGGGTCTTGCCTCAGACCCCCCTGAGTCAGAGGTTCTGGGGTGAGCTGGCAACCTGTGTGTTTACAAGTCCTGCAGGTGATTCTGACGCAGGCTGACATATGAGAACTGCGGGCTTGGGGGATCTGGGTTGTTCTGCTTATGGGAAAGGGCAGGCACGACCTCAGAGAGAACGCGTAAGATGTGAGAGGCCAAAAGCTCCCGCTAAATTGGACTTGAGGTCGCGTTCACCTGCAGCTGTGATGTGGGAGGCACCGTAGGTGTTTTCCATTTGTCTCTATCGGCTGACACCACCCCAGGGCCCCTGAAGAGCAGCCAGGACTCACTGGCACAACTTCACCCTCTTCCTTTTTTTTTGTTAACACAAAGGCTTGAGCCACAGTATTATTTTTGAGGGAATTTTTTCCTCTTATAAACTAGTAATGTCTTAGGGTTAACATTTCCCTAATACACATATACACATACATACACACACACCTTCCCACACATATGCACACATACACACACACACACCCCTAAATACCTACACACCTATGTCCACACTTGTACACTCAGCTCTAGCACACAGGATGTGGCCACGCATGTCCAGCGCCTCCCCACACACACATGCCCAGCGCCTCCCCACACGCACATGCCCAGCGCCTCCCCACACGCACATGCCCAGCGCCTCCCCACACGCATGCCCAGCGCCTCCACTCACACAGATACCCAGTGCCTTCCCCATGCTATGTCCTCACAGCTGTTTCCCCTGCTCAATGGCCATGTGACTATGTTCTGACACTTGGTTGCCTCCTTGGTATCCCAGTATAACTAAGTACTGAGAGGCACTCTTCCACCCAGGCTGCCTGTCCACTGGGGCAGGCTCCATCCTGCAGGAGGCAGGAGGAGGGCACAGAGGCCCGAGGCCCTCAGTCCACACGCTTCTCTTTGGAGCGCCCCCTCCCCACCCTGTCCAGGCTCCTGAGAGTTTCCTCAGCTTCCTGGCAGGGCAGAGGGGTGATGGGTGCTTTCTGTGTGGACCCTATCTGCTGCTGAATCTCCATAGCTCCCCTTCGAGGGCCACCTGTGTCCACAGGCCACCTCCCCTTGCTTGGAGCTCTCATTTCCCAAGTGGCATTTGTCCTCTTCCTGGGATACTTCTCTTGCACTTGAACTTGACAGAGGAAGCCACAAAGCTTCCCGGCCACAGAATGGGGGAACTGACCATGGAATGAACAGGGGAACCGGCCATGGAAGGGGGGAACTGGCCATGGAATGGGGGAACCGGCCATGGAACAGGGGAACCAGTCATGGAACAGGGGAACCAGCCATGGAAAGGGGAAACTGGCCACAGAACGGGGGAACAGGCCATGGAAAGGGGGAACCGGCCACGGAACGGGGAAACTGGCCATGGAATGGGGGAGCCGGCCACAGAATGAACAGAGGAATCGGCCATGGAACCGGCCATGGAATGGGGGAACTGACCACGGAATGGGGGGGGGAACCGGCCATGGAATGGGGAACAGGCCACGGAAAGGGGGGAAACTCAGCCACAGAAAGGGGAACTGGCCACAGAAAGGGGAACTGGCCACAGAATGGGGAAATGGCCATGGAACGGAGGAACTGGCCATGGAAAGGGGGAACTGGACATGGAAAGGGGGAACTGGACATGGAACGGGGAACTGGCCCTGGCCGTGTGTGTCCCTCACCTGAGCCCTGTCTCCTGGGCTCTCGCTTCCATTTTGCACTGAGACCTCTGCCTCATTCCCTCTGACTTGGCCTCTCGCCCACCCTGAAGTCCTGCTTCCTCACTGCCTGTGGGAGGTTGGAGGCTCCGACTGCCTCTCTTTTATCCCCCAAATGTTTCCACCACCAGCAAGGGCTGAGCAAATATCTGTTGAATAAATGAATGTGCAACAGGAAAGCAAGCAGCCCCCTGGCCTGACCTGGCCTGAGGCTCTGGATGGGGAACACGCTTCCCAGTTTGCTTGCTTCCCTGGAGAAACCCCCGGGAGGGCCGCACCCTAAGGTTTTGCTCCAACGTGTGCCAAGGACATGTGGTGGGAGCGTCTGCAAGGTCCATCTTTTCGTGGGGGCCCAGGAGGAGAACGTACTGTCCTCAAGCAGAATTCCCTGCACTGGTCTCTAGGATGGGCAGAGGGCCCTGCTTTCAGGTGCTGAGGAGAGTGCAGCACTCCGCATCACATGCAGGTCAGCAGGGGGCACCTGGGAGAGAAGAGGAGGCGGAAAGCAGAGGAGAAGGGATGGGCGCCCAGCTGGGCATAAGAGGGGCTTCAGGGCATGGCAGGACAGCCACCCGGGGAAAGTTATTTCCTGTACCCACTGACTTTGATGGCTCTAAGTCTCCCACAACTCCAGTAAAGTCCCAGGACCCCGAGCAGCCTCAGGAAGAGCTCCTGGGGCCTCAGGGGAATGAGGCGGCCCAGGCCTGGCACAGCTCCATGGTGGCACGTCACATCACTCATCATCAAACCAGGCCTCCTGCAATGATTCTCTGTCCTCTCTGCTGCTCTGCCTAGCTCCAGTCTTGTCCTGCGGAAGGTGCTGAAGTGGCCCTCAGCCTGCCTCTAGCCTCCCTCTCAGTTTCCCCCTCCACAACTGGGCAGGCTGCTCCCTTCACCCCAACACTCCATGGCTCCCCATGGTCTGCAAATCAGATCACAGCCCCTAAGCCTGGACTGCAAAGTGCTCCACTTGGCCTCGCCCACCTTTCAGCCCATTTGCAACGTGACACACGCAAGTGAGGTGGATGAGGCTCCGCCTGCACCTGACCCGGCTCCTGCTTTCTGCCTCCTCCTGTCCCTTCTCTCCTGCCCTGTCCCCATCCTGCCTCTGCTTCTGTCCACATGGCCCCAGCCACAGCACCTTCCTGCCAGCCAACCATGTTCACAAGGAAGTTCATGTTCCCCTTAACTCGAGCTTTATTTCAGCGAAGCTTCAGGGTCACCTGCCTGGCCTCTCGCGAGGAGGCGGACTTCCCACTCGCTCCACAGGCAGCTTCCAGGGTCCGGGGAGAAGTGGAGGGGTAGAGAAAGCCGTGCCACCCAGCAGCACAGGGCAGGGCTGGGATTTGCTTGCAGGTAGCAGAATAACCCAAGCAGACACACACTCGTGCACAAACACACACAGAGAGACACATGGGCACACACACATGCACACACACACGCAGACATGCACACGCAGACACGCACACGCAGACACGCACACGCAGACACGCACACACACACTAATGCTCACTCACAGGCAAACAGACGCCCTCGGGTAGATTCATGGTCTGACAGCCGTGCAGGAAATTGTCCCAGGAGGAGCCCAGGCTGTGTCAGGGTCACCTTGACTTCACTGTTTTGGAAATGCTGAATTTTGCTGCAAAGTTTTCCTAAAGGGCTTGGAAATGGTCCAGACTGTGCTGTCTTGGAAGTCTCCTGGGGCTCCTTCTTCAAACAAGAGAAAGCTGGAGAGTTTCCAGGCGTTCCGCGGGGGCCGAGGGAGCGCGTGAGGGCTTCCTCCCATCAGCGTCCGTATTCACAGCGGGAGGTGGCAAACCTCTATCAGCAATTTCTGATAACCTTGCTCTGGCCGCACGTCATCTTCCCGAAGCGGGAGCCATGGAAGCTGCAATTCAGGCCTCAATATCAGAAAATGAGTCATTGCCGAGGACTTCACTGTGCAGTCCCAGAAGTCTTAATTCCAGCAGACAGGGTGACTCCAAAGGGAGATCGCTCCAGCCACCTCCAAGGTGTCTCTTTCTCCATCTCTTCTTCGCATCCCCCACCTGCATCCTTTAAATCCTGTAAACTTCTGGCAACTCCTGGGGGTGCAGCCCTCCCTGATTGTGGGGCCATGGCCTGTGCAGAAGGTGAGCAAGTGTGACCCCTGGTGGCTGCAGCAACGGCAGCACCTCGGGCCTCGGGGGTCAGGAGGGGCGGAGCCCCCAGGCCAGGCGTCCCCAGGGTGGGCACAGGGCTGCAGAGGGTCAGGAAGGGCCAATCCCTCAGGCCAGGCATCCCCAGGACTGGCCCGGGGCTGCAGAGGGTCAGGAGAGGCCGAGCCCCCAGGCCAGGCTTCCCCAGGGCAGGCACAAGGCTGCAGAGTGTCAGGAGGGGCCGATCTCCCAGGCCAGGTATCCCCAGGGCAGGCACAAGGCTGCAGAGAGTCAGGAGGGGCCAATCCCCCAGGCCAGGCATCCCCAGGACGGGCATGGGCTGCAAAGGGTCAGCAGGGCAGCTCTGCCTTGGCCGTCACCACTGCAGCAGGCTAGCAGGTTTTCGTGGCTGTCTCCATCTGGGGTGGCACCTGCTGCAGCTCCCTGGACAGTGTCAGAATTCACGACTCCTTGCAAACAGTGAGGTCCATGCTCACCCTCCCTCCTCTCCGCGAGACCTCAATGCCCTGGACCATGGACTGGGTGCCTGAGTGGGCTCATCCAAGCCCTGTTTTTGTTTTGTTCTCCTGTTGTGACCCAACCCCTGCTGTTTCTGCTGGGCCTGAGGTAAGGCGGACGGGGCGGACCCTGCAGGCGGAGCATCCTGGGGGCCACTCTTCTGGAAGCAGATTCCTAGCATGGAGAAGCCTGAATTAACCAGCAGCAGCCTCAGGACAGAGTCTGTCACCAGAGCCTGGAGACAGGATGGGTGACTGTGTCCAAAGCCTCATGATTTTTTTTCCTGTGGCAAATTATTCCTTTCCTTAGAAAAAAATACTGTTGGATACTGACACCACCACAAATAATCCAGTTCCTTGGTAGCTCCTCTCACGGGTAAAGGGCCCTAGAAGATGTGTCTCCCAGGAAGATGCACAGACGGCCAAGGCAGGCAGACGGCGGAGATCAGCAGCTTCCACGCCCGCCAGGGAAGACCAGCGTCCCCCATGTGGGGCTGGGAGAAGCCACATTGCACCCCGAGAGTAAGGATGGGTGGGGGCGGCGGGAATGGCGCTCTAAGGGGCTTCACATGGTCCCCGCACCCCAGGGTGGAGAACTTTCTAAGAGGGAAGGTCGGGACAGCTGTTGTGTGGGTGCCAGCAGTCACTTGGGGACAGTGCCAGTACATGAGCATGCTGGGGGAGCCTCTGGGAGCCCCAGGAGGCTCTAGGGACACGCAGCTCACCGGCCGTCCAGGAGGAAAACATTCTGAAATGGGCCTCGATGCCCTGGGAGGCCTGGCTAGCTTTTACCCACAGGGGAAGATGCAGGATGTGGCAGTCTCTGGAGGAGCCCCAGGCCTGAGTGTGGTGCCAGGGTGTCCTCAGGGACCCCAGGTCCGAGGGTCCTACCCAAGGTTTCCTCGGGATCCTCTCGTCTCCCCTCCATGCGCCCCGCCGACGTCACACAGAGGAAGGTGGTGTCTCTGGGCCCAGCATCAAAGCCCGGGTCTTGGTGGGTGGTACAGAAAGTGTTCCAAACAGTGGGCTGGGGAACAGCCAGCCCTCCCGGCGGACCTCAGAGCCACGTCACAGGAACAGGCACTGTGCAGCCGGGAGCAGTAGGGAGAGCAGAGGAGGGAGTCCATCCAGGGACATCTTCTCCAGAAACCATGTTCCCCAAGCCCTTCGCCAAAATAATCGAAACATCCCATGATCAGTTTTGTGTGACCCGGGGAGAAGAGGAACAGGAAATACGTCGGGGCGTGATTTTAAAATGTGCGTGAATATAAACATTCAGCTCTCTGACATAATTAACAATGCCCCAAGGAAAATCCCACGTATGTCAGTAGGAAACATTTCTGATGCAGAATGAAGGCTACTTGGCAGTGTTCTGGTTCTGTGACTCCAAAGGGCCTGCCCAGATTCCTTCGAAGGCTCAGACGAGCCCATCTTGGCCTTGCTTTCTAGGAATTTATAAGTGTATGCGAGAAAAGGTTCAACTCCCTGAAGCATCCCCTCTTAGTGGCCTGTGGAGACCTCATGCACCAGGGATCCTCCTGCTGGGCCAGCCAGTGCTCAAGAGCAGTGACCCTGGGGCTCCTTAAAGAGGCCGGGAGGGTCAGTGTGATTACCATGCACCCATGCTTACTCACTGAGGAGCTCTCAGATTCCATGTTTTCAAGCCTGCTCATGTGTAGGGAAAGCATAGCCTCCATGAGAACAGCAGGAACACACGTCCCAACACGTACACCCAAATTCACACACACGTGCACATGCGTGTACACACACACGCATGCACACACACGTGCACACACACGCATGCACACACACGTGCACACACACGCATGCACACATACGTGCACACACGCATGCACACACACGTGCACGCACACACACAGAGCAACATCCCGCTGCTCCCATCTTTCCTTTTTAAAATCATACATATTTCATTAAGCTCCATGCAGAGTGTCTTCTGATTTATGGTAATCGTCAACAAAAGCAAAAACACAGACAATTTTAACCCTGCAGTAGCTGGGAGTTAACCGGCACAAAATCATATAGATTTTTCCTTTAAAAAGGGAGGGGCCTCCGAGCACTCCATTACGATAAACTCTGAGGACACAGAACCAAGAGAGACTGTGAACCTGAGCATTGGTGGCTGTTGTCTGAGGCAGCCCGTGCCAGAAGCGACATCTGACAGAGTGGCCACCCCGCCCCACGTGAGCCCGGCATGCTCGTGGCCTGGAGGACTTTGAGTGAGACTAATTTCCATATCAAACCCAATTTAGATGAAACGTCTTGGTTAAAAAAAAAAAAAAGCCAGAGCTTCAATAGCCCCTTGATTAGATTTTCATCTCCTGAGCAGACAAATATGAATATTTATTACCATGAATGCATATTTTTCTCTTTCCATTGCTCTGATCTTGAATATTATCCACTGCTAATTTTTATGAAAATTTGGGCAACATAATGTTTTCACATAAACTGACAGTTCTTGAGATAATCCCGTTATTGTCTGGTTGAAAATGACAGCTTCCGCTTATTCATGTGTTAACGAGGGATTAAATATTGTTTTTCATCCCCGTAATCTAAGATGGACTGGAAATTAAAAACTGAACATTGTATATTAGCAGGGCTCTGAGGACCAGAATTTGTTTGCATTCACTTAAAGACGATCTGTAAATTAGCAGCTTCACAGTCAGGCCCTGTGATGTTGCTGCTGAAGGTAGCATCATAAAACGCCACTGAAATTTCTAAAATAAATTCATTACTCTACCTGCCACACACCAAAATGAAAAGGCTTCCATCAGGAAATACGTCGCAAAGAAAAGACAGCACTTTGCCGAAGAAGTAAAATTGCAACACGAGCTATATTGCTTCAACATCAAGAATTTTTTAGGGTCCCCACGCTAGAGGGGCACTGGCTGCTCCTGGGAGGCGTGAGTCTTCGTCATCATGTGGCGCTGGCAGGAGGACCTCGCATACCCTCCCTGCAAAATCACCCGAGGGACCCGGCCCATGGGCGGATGCGGCCATGTCCTTCTCCAGCTCTGGGGGCAGGCGGGCCATCTCCGTGCTGAGCATCATTGACGGTGACACATTTGTACCATGTGGTAATTTTTACTTTATTGCTATGGCTGGATGGCTCAGACTGAACCATGGATCTGAAGGGTTTTTGGACAAAACTATCCTATTACGCTTCTAAAATTCACGCTAAATTTATTCAGGTAGTTATTCATTAATTCACTCTCCCTGATTGCCTTGGTAGAATTTTTCACTTTTCAATTTGTTGTTTGACATGGTGCAGGAAAATGGCATAGATGTATTCCTTTGAAGCTAGCTTGACCAAACGCTATCTTTTGGAACAAATGATAAACATGCACTCTGAGTTAAATGAGACACAAACAGGGTCAGAGCTAGAGCTGAATTGGGTCTCTCCAAAGTGCCTAAAGGAAGCCCTCATCCCAGAACTTCCGAATGTGACTGTATGTGGAGATGGAGGTGTTTACAGGAGTCATTACGCTAAAATGAGGTCATGAGGGTATGTGGAAGTGGGGGTGTTTACAGGAGTCATTATGGTAAAATGAGGTCATGAGGGTATGTGGAGATGGGGGTGTTTACAGGAATCATGATGGTAAAATGTGGTCACAGTCATGAGGGTGGACCTGATCCCGTGTGACTGGCATCCTTGTAGGAAGAGGAGATGCAGACACAGGTGCACACAGAGGGGAGAGGGCACGAGGACGCAGAGGAGATGGCATCTGAAGCCGAGGAGAGAGGCCCTGGGAGAGACCAGCCCTGCCCACACCTTGATCTTGGACTTCAGCCACCAGGATTGTGAGCAATAAAGGTTTGTGACTGAAGCCCCCCATTCTGCAGTATTCTGTTGTGGCAGCCAGAGAGGATGCACATGGTCAACATGGCACCACCCCCTCAGTACATGCCAGATGTCTGAGGCCAAGCCCCTGTGACTGCAGGGACACGTCTCTGCCTACGAGAAAGGAGAAGATTTCCTGTTTTCACAGAAGAGTAAGTCCAAGTGCTTGTCAACAGAAGAAAGTTACTTCTTAAGAATTTTCTTTTTGCTTTATGCTCTCATTAAAAAAAAATAGAGTGGCACTTCGATAAAAGGGTTTGCACACACAGAACCCTAATTAGACTTTTAACAGATCCTTGTTTCACAGGAATGAAAGTGAAGGTAAAGTTTCTGTCTGTAAACTACTTAAGAGCTACCAGGGCCCAGTGTCTAGGGTCCTCCACCATCCATCAGTTTCTAGTGTAGGAGATGAGAACACACTACCCCCAAAATGACTGTCAGAGATCAGAATATGCCACCCCAAAAATGACCATCAAAGAACAGAACACGCCACCCCAAAAATGACTGTCAAAGGCTAGAACACACCACCCCAAAAATGACTGAGACCAGAACACACCACCCCAAAATGACTGGAGAACAGAACACGCCACCCCCAAAATGACTGTTGGAGATCAGAACACACCACCCCCAAAATGACTGTCAGAGAACAGAACACACCACCCCAAAATGACTGTCAGAGACCAGAACACACCACCCAAAAAACAACTGTCAGAAACCAGAACACCACCCCAAAATGACTGTCAGGATGCCACCCCAAAATGACTGTTGGAGAACAGAACACACCACCCCAAAATGACTGTTGGAGAACAGAACACACCACCCCAAAATGACTGTTGGAGATCAGAGCATACCACCCCAAAAATGACTGGGGATCGGAATGCATCATCCCAAAAATGACTGTCAGAGACCAGAACACACCACCCCAAAATGACTGGCAGAGACCAGAACACACCACCCCAATAAATGTATGCCTTTTTGGCATAAGGATTATTTTGAGAAACTGAAGATACAGGAGAAGCTCTAAAAACAAGTTGATTCTCTTCTACAAGAGAGATCTGTGTTTATAAAGTTCTACAAGAGAGATCTGTGTTTATAAAGGAATCCTCCATTTCTAAGGGTAGCTCCTCTCTGCACCTGGAAGAGGATGGCTCTCGTCACTGGAAACCCCATGAATGCAGAGGGCTTGACTGAGGGTGCATGACAGGCCTTGCCCTCCCTGACCAGCTTCTCGGGTCCCCCCCATGTTAGTCTGTTTTCATGCTGCTGATACAGACACAGTGGAGACTGGGCAATTTACGAAAGAAAGAGGTTTAATGGACTCACTGTTCCACGTGGTTTTGGGGAGGCCTCCCAAGGTCAGAGGCACGTCTCACAGGGTGGCAGACAAGAGAGAGCATGTGCAGGGAAACTGCCCTCTACAAACCGTCAGATCTCATGAGGCTCATTCACTATCACGAGAACAGCACAGGAAAGACCAGCCCCCACGATTCAGTGACCTCCCACCAGGTCCCTCCCACAACACGTGGCAACTGTGGGAGCTACAATTCGAGATGAGATTTGGGTGGGGACGCAGCCACACCCTATCACCTCCTCCTTGCTCTTCCGGCTCTGTCTCAGCAGATGACGGTGCTGAAGCCTGAGTCTACCCACCTCTTCGTGATTGACCCGTTTCTCTGGGTGTGGCTCATGTATGCAGGAGGGGCACACGAGAACCCACTTCGGCTTGTTTATCTCTTGTGAATCTGTTTTTTGTTACAGGAGTCCACCCCTCCTAGGAACTCAGAAGAACAGAAGAGACACCGCTTTTTCTTCCCCACACAGAGTAGTAGCCTGAGGCCACTGGCTCAGGCAAAAGGGGAACCTGAGTTGGCCTGGATGCTCGGTGGCTGCCCTGATGCGTGATTATGGAAAATGTGATGCCAGGGCGGTCTCGATGCTGGAGCGACAGCCCCCACTGAGGTGGGCTTGGCTCCATGTTCACTGTCTCAGGAGCAAGGCTGCAGCACGTTCCTCCACTCCACAGTGCCCAGGTGGGCCTGGGCTGGGGGCATTGGACACAAGGCATCCTGGCCGCCACCCAGGCCTGGCCTCTCCAGGGCACCTGATGCCCACCCGAGCGGAGAAAGGCACCTGAGCAGAAGGGCAAGGGCTTTCAGAAGGAGGGTCCCTGATGGGTTGCAGATGCACCTGCGTGATGCTGGAAACAAGCCAAGTTCCTCCTGCTGGCCCCAACAGGAGAGTTTCTCCTGACAGACACACCTCTGGGCCCAGGTCATCAGCATCCATGGCCCTAGCTGGACAATTCCAGGGTTGAAAATGAGGGTTTCCCCCTTGTAGCTCAGGAACTTTGCCAGGTAAAAGTTTCACATCCATGGAATATACCAGGTGTGAATGTGCTATGGATGTAGCTAAGGAAATTTCAGCTTTCAGGAATCTCAATGAGAACAGGAACTTAATTTGATGTGGGGTTTTGCATAGGGAGTGTGACCTGGCCCTGTCAGGCTGCCTGGGGCCGGCTCAGGCTGCCCGTTCTGTCCTGTCACTTCTCCTGCTTCGGTCTCCCCTCTGTGAAACGTGTTGCCTCTTGGGGACAAGGGAGGTGACACCCCTGTGAAGTGTGGAACAGACCCCGGGAGGAAGCATCCCATCACCATTGCTGCCACTGTGCCGCTCTGAGAAAGCTGCAGCAGGAGCTCTGGGGGGTGCAGGATCCTGTTAATTTTCTTCATCCTCTTTAAGCAACTCCAAGTCTGATGGGTTGGTCCACTGAGAGGGTTTCTGGATTATTATACACTGAGGGATCTTATGAGCATCCCTAGAGTTCAGCTGTTTAAATAAAAATGAACTTCTGGTCCCACATGAGCCAGGCTCCCTAGGGAACCTACAGGAACAATCTTGCTGTCTCCTAAGACCCGGGCCCAAGGCGGGCCTCCGTTTCTTCAGCGGGAGACATCACCAAGTCCCCACCTTAGACAATAAGCCATGTCCCTGCGACCGAAATCTCTATTATGCATATTTTTCTAAAAATGCAGCTGAAAATGTTAGAAAAGGGCACAGGGAGGGAGGGAGGCGTGTCGAGAAGCAGGGACTGCTGTTGCCACAGGCAGACATGACTTATTTCATCTTACGTGACTATTTACTCTGATATTGAATAAAAATTGAATGTGTTGCTATGGCAACTGCCACATCACACAGCACCTCTCTCGCCTTTAAGTCACAGAAAGTATTGAGAAGGCATCGTGAGCCAGCGCAGCGTGGAAACCTGTGTGCCATTCATAATTCCAGGAGGAAAAGATGCTGTTTCATAATGAACTCCTATTTGTCAATATGTCAAGTGCAGTTAATTATATCGAAAATACATAGTTTTGTGTTTTTCTTCACTTTTGAGAAACAGAAAAAGAGTGAGAAGAGCAGTAAGCAGCAAGCAGGCTGGTGGGGTGCGTCTGAGCCCACCACAGTGGGGCTGTCCCGGGGCCTTCGAGGTCCTCCTCACAGAGCCAGGCCCACAGCGGGCCTGTCCCGGGGCCTTCGAGGTCCTCCTCACAGACCCAGGCCCACAGCGGGCCTGTCCGGGGGCCTTCGAGGTCCTCGTCAGCTGAGCCAAACCAGATAAGAGGCTGCTCCTGACCTTCGACCTCCCACCAACCAGCTTGTCTGGGGTCCTCAGATGGGCTGAATGTAGAGCTGCTTGGGCTGGGCTGATGCAAATATTTTAATGCAATTTTGTGCAGATTTCCCTTTTCAGATGCAAATTAGGAATATTTACCAGTAAACAGCCTTTTCTTAGGACTGAGGCACTTTTGCATTTAGGAGAAAACCGTCTGTCAAGTAATGCATATTAGAATAAAATAAAGTGATGGTGCAGGAAATGACAAAGATGCCCACTCCCCCCACTACCCGCTTCCCCCAGTATCCACTCCTCCCAGTACCCACTCCTCCCAGTACCCACTTCCCCCAGTACCCGCTTTCCCCAGTACCCGCTTCCCCCAGAACCTGCTTCCCCCAGTACCCACTCCTCCCAGTACCCGCTTCCCCCAGTACCCGTTCCCCCAGTACCTGCTCCCCCAGTACCCACTTCCCCCAG